>NC_084506.1:12065048-12365048 GCF_024500385.1 Phyllopteryx taeniolatus
TCACGCAAAGATGTACAAAGGTTCTTAGGGTTCGCAAATTTCTACAGAAAATTCATCCGAAATTTCATTTCTATAGCCTCTCCTTTGCATGATCTTACCTCGCCACACAGACCTTTTGTATGGAACCCGCTTTGTCAGGCAGCTTTTCAGAAACTTAAATCGAGCTTTACCTCTGCTCCCATCCTTACTTTGCCAGATCTCAAACAGCAGTTTGTGGTAGAAGTCGATGCGTCTGATGCCGGAATAGGAGCAGTGCTCTCCCAGAAATCTCTCAAGGATGGTAAATTACATCCTTGTGCTTTTCTCTCCAAAAAACTGACCCCAGCCGAGAGAAATTATGACATTGGTGACCGTGAACTGCTGGCAGTCAAGGTGGCTTTGATGGAGTGGAGGCACTGGCTAGAGGGGGCACAGACTCCGTTTTTAGTGTGGACAGATCACAAGAACCTTGAGTATATTAAATCTGCTAAAAGATTAAATGCGAGGCAGGCTAGATGGGCTCTGTTCTTCACTAGATTTAATTTCATGTTATCCTACCGACCTGGTTCTAAAAATGGTAAGCAAGATTATTTGTCACGTATTTTCTGCAAAGAGAATTCTTTGTCCGACCCTGAGACTATTTTGCCCAAGTCATGTTTCATTTATGCTTTTGTATGGGACGTTGAAACTGTGTTTAAAGAGGCTCTGAAAAAGACTCTTAAGAAGATTGCCCTGAAAACAGGCTTTATGTGGTTCCGACCTTAAGGGGAAGAGTCATCCACTGTGCTCACACGAACCGTAGTGTATGTCACCCAGGCATTGCCAAAATGCAATCAGTGGTCAAACACCGCTTTTGGTGGCCTAATGTTAGGAGGGATGTTATCGATTACGTCAATGCTTGCCAGGTATGTGCTGCTAACAAGCCCTCTCGTCAACGTCCTTCTGGGGAGTTGCGACCCCTGCCAATACCACAACGTCCTTGGTCAGACATTTCCATAGACTTTGTGACAGGATTACCGGCCTCTAAAGGTAATACCACCATTCTCACAGTTGTTGACAGGTTCTCTAAGATGGCACACTTCATTGCACTTCCGAAACTCCCTCAGCTAAAGACACTGCCGAGTTGATGATTAATCAGGTATTTAAGTTCCATGATTTCCCCAAGAATGTGGTGTCTGATAGGGGTCCCCAATTCATTTCGCAATTTTGGAAGGAGTTTTGCAATCTCATAGGTGCTACCGTCAGTCTGTCATCTGGGTTTCACCCTGAAACCAACGGCCAAACTGAGAGGCTGAACCAGGACCTGGAGACTGGGCTCCGATGTCTCACTTCACAGGAGCCATGATCCTGGTCTCAGAAACTGGTTTGGGTCGAATTCTCCCACAATTCCCTCCCCTCTGCATCCACTGGTCTCTCGCCTTTTCACGTTGTGCATGGTTACCAACCATCTCTGTTTCCTGCCATAGCCCCAGAGTCCACAGTTCCAGCGGCATTGACCTTGGTGTGACGCTGCAGGAGGACCTGGGAGCGAGCCCGCCAGATGCTGCTGTGCCAGGAACGGTCCTACAAAGCCGCTGCTGATCGTCGGAGGACACCGGCCTCGAACTACAAAGTGGGTCAGCGGGTTTGGCTCTCGACCAAACATATTCCACTCTGGGTGGAGTCCAAGAAGCTCGCTCCCAGGTTCGTTGGGCCCTTCCCCATCAAAAAGATCATCAACCCTGTCACCGTGAAGCTGAGGCTCCCAAGGTCGATGCGGGTCCACCCTGCTTTTCACGTCAGCCTACTCAAGCCAGCCCGGGAGTCCCCTCTGGTCCCACCTTCCAGGCCCCCTCTTACCCCCGGTTTGTGGATGGGGGCCCTCTCTTCTCTGTGAAGCGGCTTTTGTTGTCTCGTCGGAGGGGGAGGGGGTTTCAATATCTGGTGGACTGGGAGGGCTACGGGCCTGAGGAATGTTCATGGGTGCCGTCTGCGTTTATCTTGGATGTCTCGCTCATTCGGGACTTCCACGTTGCGCATCCAGGGGCCCCGGGGCCGGCCGGTACTGTCATGGGTGTGTGTTCCGGTTTTTGTCTTCCCCCTGTTTCACACACACCTGCTCCTGAGAGCATCTTCACCACCTGTGCCTCGTTCACCCTAATCTCATTCTCTCTCATCGCCAGTTCGTTGTACCTTGTCGTCGCGTTCCAGCATTCCTTGTTTCCACGTCA
The DNA here is from genome assembly GCF_024500385.1 of Phyllopteryx taeniolatus. NCBI lineage: Eukaryota > Metazoa > Chordata > Actinopteri > Syngnathiformes > Syngnathidae > Phyllopteryx > Phyllopteryx taeniolatus. The sequence goes on from NC_084506.1 coordinate 12,067,238, forward strand.
AAGACTCACATTAAGACTAGATCCTGTTCCGATTATCGACCTCGCCTTTTTGCCTCATGTTTTTGGATACTGTTGCTCTTCTTGGATTGCCTGCCTGTGTACCGACCTATGCCCGTATATTAAACCTCTCTTTTTTGAAACTGTCCATTTGTTTTGGAGTCGTGCATTTTTGGGTCCTATCCTCTGTTCCGTTCATGACATAGCAAGCATTCCAAACTGTGCCAATCACGTCGAACCATTGTGTTTTGAGTAAGACTTAGCAGAGGCTGTAACCAGCTGCGGTGCCAACTATTTTTCCTATGGCCATTAGGACCTCCACCGCCAGCAAGAGAACTAAATCTCGTAGCCGCCACGATGCAGCAGCGAAGCGGCGCAGACAAGAGGTGAGCATTTCCTTGTATATACCTACGACTCTATTATGGTTACTATGCACTGGGGAATACGAAAAAAAGACCCATGCAGTACTTTTCAGTACTGTCGTCTGTACTTTTGCCTATAGGACAAGCCAACAGAAACATGGCAAAGACTTTGTGTGCGGGGTGTTATAATGCAACTCGAGCGAGGGGCACACAATGTATAGGAATACTGTATCCTATGTAAAAGCTTGTGCCGTGACACTGAACCATATACGAATATATAATGCGTATAGCCGTGCAAAAAAATAATGGCACCCCTGGGGTGGCATTATTTCAAGCCATGACTGTATAAAAAGACATGCTTTTGACGTACCGTCACATGGAGCCAGTGGCCACTCTCTTTTTCTGTTGTACACCTGCTACTTGGCTGCTCTTCGTCGTCACTGTCTGATCGGCTCAAATATGTACGCTTTGACAATGCCAAGTTCAGTTGGGTGAACTTTCCACTGTAAAGGTGGAAACATTCCGGTTCTCCCAGAATTGTTCAAATGAAAAAAATTCAGTTCCCAACTTCGATGTCTACAGTCCACCGAGCCCGAAGAAGAAAGTGGCGAAAACCATCGAAGACGTCCTTGTGCCAAAGGGCAGGGGCGAACAAAATTGTGTCTTAACTATGTTAAAATAAATGACCAGTCACGTCAGTGCAACACTTGGATTAAGCTTATATTGTGCAAAGGAGGCTTTCACGATGTGTAGAAGTCTGTAGCCTCAGCCTACACCACGTGGAACTTTAGATGTCAATTGGGTGAGTGAAACAATAAAATACGTCGATGCCAACACTGAGGCAGCTAACAAGTTAAATGGTAGGTTGCACTCTTGCACTGATGGTTTTTATCGTTTATTTTAGTCTTTAAATCAATGTAATACATACTGTCACTGATGGTATAGTTGTACACACGGGTTCATTTCCCACTCAGTGACGATGTGAATGTGAGTGTGAATGGTTGTCCGTGTCTATATGTGCCCTGCAAATGACTGGCGACCAGTTCAGGGTGTAGTCCGTCCGCCTTTCGCCCAAAGTCAGCTGGGATGGGCTCCAGCGCCCCGCGACCCTAACTAGGATAAGCAGTGTTGAAAAAGGATGGGTGGACTTTACCATACTGGAAAGAAAGTAGAAAGAGTCGCATTGCAAGCTTAACATTGAAAATAAAAATGAAAGTTAATGGGTATTTTTCCTTTGCAACATGAAATCCAGCATGTTTCTTTCAGTAAAAGGGCTCAAAACCAGCCAGACTGGTTTTGTGGCGCTGTAATCCCACGGTGACTGACGAGTAGTTACTACATGGAAGTTGACGCCCCGTGTGAACTTTTCTATATTTGTTTTACTTAGAATGCAACATCAGTTATGTGTTGTTATTATTATAGATTCTGGATTTGGACCTTTGGATGACGTGAAGTTGTTTAACAGTTTTAAAAAGGGCTGTTATTTCTTTCAATCTAAATCTTAGCGAGTGAACATGTGAAGATAAAAAGATTACTAGTGGGATCATGTAAATTAAGTTTACATTGGCTCAAAGAATGTCCCAGATTATATTTGTTGTAACGCCGTGGCTGGCCTCAGAGAAAGGAGTGGTAGATTTTACTGCACTCAACCAGCAGCTTTTGCATTTGAGGGAGTTGTGCTGATCGTTTTCACGTGGAACCATCAATTGGGACAACTTTCAGGAGCCGTTTACTGTAATCAAAGGCTGAGTGCGTGCTGCAGCTGCTGCTCATACCATCCTTATATACCACTAGACGGGCACCAACAGAAACAATGTGTTAGTCATAAGACCCGATTAAAACTGACAGTTAACAGTAACCCTTGCGCACACTTCCTGCTCATTTGAATGGACTCACAAAGTCAGTGCACTTCTTCTTTTTCATACACAAATCAGGTGTCACACACACATAGCTACGGACAGGTAATTTCCTGTGCCAGGACAAGACAAATATTCATGGACAAGACGGGGTGTTGTCTGGCTTCCCAAAGCCTGAAGAATGTATGGTGATCATATCAAGTGAAGCCTACACCCAGGAGACAGAAATACACTATGATTCATTCATTCATTGAATTTATTGCAATAATTGTCATCCCTCAAGCGGGAGATAGACATTTACACTCAGCCCAAATTTTCCAGTGGTTTAAATGAAGAACTCCAAATAAAGTTCAGAAGATCCTGTAGGATTTTTTGTGTCCTATATTTAAGGTTACACACAGTCACGCATGGTTCCCTCACAGTCAAAAAGCTCTAGGTTCAATTCTCAGCTCGAGCCATTCTGTACAGACTTTGCATGTACGCGTACTTTCGCTTCCTCACACATTCCAAAAACATTAAATTGCTAGGTTAATTCTAAACTCTCAAATGCCTTTGACTGCCGAGAAAAATGTGATTTATTGTTTTTCAATAGCAGGATAGTTGGGAGAAAACAGATTGCCTGATTATTTTCTACATTTTACAGGTTAAGCCAAAGCCATTTATTTCTGGCAAGTACTGTTCTTGTGTGCTACATTTAGGGATAAAAAATGATCATTCTTGTCTTACTATTGGGTCAAAAGCATTAGCAGAAAGGTATTAGGGTTAGCCCTAACCCTAAGCCTGATGTTTGATTTTTGCCCATAATTTCAAAAGCTACAGTATGTTTGGCACATCAACAACCATGCACATCCCGAGGTGAATACCATACCAACTTCCATAGTGTGCTGCTTCGAGGTTGGGAAATATAGAGTAAATGATAAATATTTCACCTGTCAATTCTGGCACAACACCTTGAGCGCAAGACTTTGTGAGCTAATATGGTAAAGATAAAGAGAAATGTCACCTTTTAGCATGACAAATACCCAAAACATCATTTTCACAAGAAACATTTTCTATGCGGGGTACATCCTTGGACTGATCAATTTGTGGACACATAGGCCCCTGTAGACAAACAGTACTTAACACTCACATTCACACCTATGGACAAATTCTCAAACTAACGTGCATGTTTTTGGAATGTAGGAGGAAGTCGGACTATTTGGAGACAACTCATGCAAGCACAGGGAGCTCGTGCAAACTCCACGCAAAAAGGTTGGAACCGAACCGTGCTGCCCTGATCCCAAACATATTATTTTTTTTAAAATGGATGTGCTTTACCAAAAGACAGTTATAGAGTTTTGTAATAGCCCAGCCAGACCCCAGACCGAAATGTAATTGAAAATCAATATGGGTGTTTGCATATGGCATGAAGGTTTCTATCAGTTTTAACAGTTTATATACTGTATGTGCATCCATCACTTGACATCACATGTCTTGTTGACATTGACATCTTTTACTTTTAGTTCATGTAACATGGGATAATAATGACTGCGTCTTCTGTAGGAAGTTTTCCTTCAAGTTTATATCTGTCCAACTCGGCAGATACAAAAAGACTTCATGACTGCATGTTTTGAAAAGTTTCCCACCCAACCCACTGTTACAGTATGTGGTCACCTCCGCTCTCTCATGTGATTTTAACAATGATTTTTTTTAATTTAATTTTTTCATGTGAAAATGACCTTTGGATGCCTGAATAAATCAAACAACATGCCCACGTCCATTTACAATTGCAGTTATGAGAGACATCTGTGGTCGGATGGGAAAATGTTCACCAAGCCAAGTCACCCAAGTGTCACTGTGATGTGGGTGTGGGATACAGCTGCATACAGTACGGGCCTCCTGCTTCGCTTCCAGAGAATCTGAATGGTCTGACCCATTCATAATATCTGGTGGGTAGCCACAATTTATGTCCACTCACACTAAATCAAAACTCAACGGTACTGCTGATGCCTTAAAAAAATAAATAAATGTTTTAATGAAATGAAAAATTAAAATCTGGCAATAAAATATGAAAAACTAATTCTGTCACATTTACTGATATTTTTAAAGGCCATTGTCATTTATCTCAGTGGGTCTAATATAATACAACTTAATTTAAGACAGTAACATGTGGTGAACACACCAATGCATCTCAGCAAAGCAGTGTAGTGTCTGCATTTAAAACAAAACTCAGAAAAGCTAAACAAACACCCCAAGCAGTTTGAGGAGCAGTAATGAGTGAAGTTGTAAGAAGATGGTGAGAACGCTCCAAGAAGTTGGCCTCCTGTTGAGAGGGAGAATTTCCTGTTTATGCATCTCGCTAACGGGGGCTTGGTCCTTTCTAACAGAACACAGGAATGAGGGGAAGACATGCACCTTGGAAAGTGTTGGTGCCCAATTTCTCCTCAAATACAGCTTGCTTACCAGTAAATGCACAATGCACATGTCAAAAACATCCATCCATTCTCTATACCACAGACAACCCCAATTCCAATGAAGTTGGGATGTTGTGTTAAACATAAATACAAACAGAATACAATGATTTGCAAATCATGTTCAACCTATATTTAATTGAATACACTACAAAAACAAGATATTTAATGTTCGAACTGATAAACTTTATTGTTTTTAGCAAATAATCATTAATTTAGAATTTTATGGCTGCAACACGTTCCAAAAAATCTGGGACAGGTGGCAAAAAAGACTGAGAAAGTTGAGGAATGGTCATCAAACACCTGTTTGGAACATCCCACAGGTGAACAGGCTAATTGGGAACAGGTGGATGCCATGGTTGGGTATAAAAGGAGCTTCCCTGAAGTGCTCAGTCATTCACAAGCAAAGATGGGCGAGTGCGTGAGAAAATAGTCAAACAGTTTAAGGACAATGTTCCTCAATGTACAATTGCAAGGAATTTAGGGATTTCATCATCTACGGTCCATAATATCATCAAAAGGTTGTAAGGGGCAAAGCCGAAAATCAACACTGAATGCCCGTGACCTTCGATTCCATCAGGTGGCACTGCATCAAAAATCGACATCAATGTGTAAAGGATATCGCCACATGGGCTCAGGAACACTTCAGAAAACCAATGTCAGTAAATTCAGTTTGGCGCTACATCCGTAAGTGCAACTTGAAACTCTACTATGCAAAGCAAAAGCCATTTATCAACAACACCCAGAAACGCCGCCGGCTTCTCTGGGCCTGAGCTCATCTAAGATGGACTGATGGTCCACATTTCAAATTGTTTTTGGAAATTGTGGACGTCGTGTCCTCCGGGCCAGAGGAAAAGAACCATCCGGACTATTATGGAAGCAAAGTTCAATAGCCAGCATCTGTGATGGTATGGGGCTGTGTTAGTGCCAATGGCATGGGTAACTTACACATCTGTGAAGGCACCATTAATGCTGAAAGGTACATACAGGTTTTGGAGAAACATATGCTGCCATCCAAGCAACATCTTTTTCATGGAAGCCCCTGCTTATTTCAGCAAGACAAAGCCAAACCACATTCTGCACATGTTACAACAGCGTGGCTCCGTAGTAAAAGAGTTCGGGTACTAGACTGGCCTGCCTGCAGTCCAGACCTGTCTCCCATTGAAAATGCGTGGCGCATTATGAAGCGGAAAATACGGCAATGGAGACCCCGGACTGTTGAACAGCCGAAGCTGTACATCAAGCAAGAATGGGAAAGAATTCCACCTACAAAGCTTCAACAATTAGTGTCCTCAGTTCCCAAACGTTTATTGAATGATGTTAAAAGAAAAGGTGATGTAACACAGTGGTAAACATGACCCTGTCCCAGCTTTTTTGGAACGTGTTGCAGCCATAAAATTCTAAGTTAATGATTATTTGCTAAAAACAATAATGTTTATCAGTTCGAATATTAAATATCTTGTCTTTGTAGTGTATTGAATTAAATATAGGTTGAACATGATTTGCAAATCATTGTATTCTGTTTTTATTTATGTTTAACACAACGTCCCAACTTCATTGGAATTGGGGTTCTACATCCTGTTCAGGGTTGCAGGGAGCTAGATCCTATCCCATCAGACCAAAGACAGACATCACCCCGGACTGGTAACCAATCAATCACAGGGAGCATATCGAGACAGACAACCAATGACATAAACATTAACACCGTCACTGAATGGGAACTGAACCCACACCAAGTTATGATGAGCCTGAAAAGTCACACACACACAAAAAAAAGCAACACAAGTTAAATGAACATTAACAACAAATCAAATTAAAACTGCATGTTTCATTACTGTAAAGTTCACCAAAAGACATCAGAAAATTATGTATGTACAGTATGTTAACATCCTGTATCCCAGGCAGATGCAGAGCCTTAAGTTGTCAGGCTCCAGATGCAGTCCAGGAGGGGCAAACTTCTATGATCAGATATTCCTGTAAAGCTGGTTCAGCTGTAAAGCTGATAGTTAAGGCTGGTTCAGGCTTAGTTATTCCGCCGTAGGCCAAATATCTATCTGCATGATGGGCATGACTGGAGGATCTAATGTGATGCAAAAAGGCTTCAAAGCAAATTTATGAAAGAGTGTGATGCAACAATCCAACAAATGTTTATTCATATAAGCATCGGTGGGGTGAATGTTTGGGGGCCTTTGATAACAGTTTCTCAGTTGTAGATTTCCCATTCATGATGTATGTAAATAACATTCTTTCGCCATGTTCTGTATATTTAATGGTGCATCACTATCACATCATTATTTACTATTGCAGTAGGCTACATTGTCCCTTTTCCTGCCTGTGCATTGTTCTGTGGACTAGGATGGAGTAGAAAGTCAGTTTCTTCACCTATGGTGAAGAAAACCTTCCTGACACTAGTCACTAGTTTACCACCCAAAATAAATTCATCAAAGCTGAGGGTGACAGTTTCTCGTGCCATTCATCATCAGTACCACTTGTCCTTTACAGGGTCACTATGAAACTAGTGGGGTACACCCTGGACCAATCTGTCAATCACTGGGCTGACACAGAGCGAGACAAACACTCACACCTAAAGCCAAGTTTGAGTCTTCAATTAAGCTAACATGCATGTTTTGGAATATGAGCGGGAGCACCCAGCTTCTGATAGCTGGCACATGATTGAACGTTTGCCTAAGTTGTCGATGTGGGGGCAGGGAACAGTGGCAATTCTATACCAATTTTACTGGGGGGAGGGAGGGGGAAGGCTGGGTCAAGGGTTTTGTCATAGGGGCACAGTTTTAAACACTTACACAGGCAGGTGCATGCACACACACACACACTGTCAAAATTGATTTATTCTTGGTATTTATTCATTGTATTAATTACACTAATTGACAAGTGTAATTCAGCGGCACAGTGATGAAGTTCTGCCTTCACAAGTGAAATTACAATACAATCTTAACGGGGGTTCAAACGTAAAATGAACCTCTGGTGGCTTTATGCAAGTACAGTATGATTTATTCAGTCTGGACGTGGAGGGGAGAACATCTCCTGCTTCGGGAGGAGTTTCCAAAAGTCTCCAATCCCAGCACAAAAAAGTCAGTAGATTCGTCATGAGAAAAAAAATTTGCTTGAGGTTTAGGAAAAGTGGCAAAATATACCATCCAACAATGTCAGAGATCTTTTAAGACCGGAACTGTTATAAGCTTAACTTTTTGGAATAATGCTTGTTCTTTAAAATAGTAAATTAATAATAATAATAATAATAATCATTGAGTTACTATACAGTTGTTGATGTCACATGAGCATACCACAAGTATCAACACACACAATCAGGCCTCATAGTCATACAATCAAGGGAAACCCAGAGGAGACTGAATGCTGTCCCGGTAGGTCTCGGTAGACCACGAGTCTTCTCCCCCACAGCCAAACATAACAAACACCCACAAAGGTCAACTTCAACAGCCACTTCTTTAGTTTGAATCCAATGGAGAGCAGTATCACACCCAGCTGTGGTAACACTGTAAAAGAGTCCATAAACAACCCACCCTTCAGTCCCCAGGTACCTGGGTGGGGGCCACTAAACATCCCTTTCTTTCTGTGTCAGGGGGCTTCAAAGGTTTCCGTGGGGATGGGATGGATGTTTTTTTTTTGCTTTCTTTTTCGACCAAAGTTTTGTATTTTCAAATTGGTTCCTGCTTTTATTGAGTCTAAAGGAGGCCTTTGCTTTGGTGAGTCACCTGGAGAACAATGGGCTGATATTAGGCCCAAAACATATAATGTTAGTGTTTTGTCTGCGTAACACTGAATATAAAACAGCACTACCTTTGGACAGCTCCATATTTTGTTTTGTTCAAGTAAATGTATTTAATGAAAAAAAATGCATGTATTCAACCAAATTTAACATGAAACTACACATCTACAACTTCCTATCAGAAGCACTGATTCATATTGACAACCTAATTTCTAATATTGTTCTGTGAAAATGTATTCATTTATTCTTAAGAGTATTACCTCTTTATTGTGTAGCATTGGCTGTTGTGCTTCCTGTAGTGTATGTTAGATTTTTTTGTCCCAATCAGATTTCATCTGCCTGGGATAAGCGGTGCAGAAAATGGATGGATGGATGGCTGTACTACCATGTCACTCTAATCTGCCCAGGGCCTTTAGAATCAGTAGTACTGGCCAATGCAATTTTAAACTACTAGGAGTTTTAAGCAATCAGAATTTGAATTCACAGGGCCAGCTGGGGAGGCACGGTGAAAGACTGGTTAGCACATCGGCCTCATAGTTCAGAGGACCGGGGTTCAAATCCCGGCCTCGCCTGTGTGGAGTTTGCATGTTCTCCCCGTGCCTGCGTGGGTTTTCTCCGGGCACTCACCCAAATCCTCCCACATCCCAAAAACATGCATGGTAGGTTGATTGAAGACCCTAAATTGCCCTTAGGTGTGAATGTGTGCACAAATGATTGTTTGTTTATATGTGCCCTGCGATTGGCTGGCCCGAAGATTTGCTGGGATAGGCTCCAGCACACCCGCGACCCTTGAGGATAAAGCAGTATGGAAAATGGATGGATGGATGGAGGGCCAGCTGGGCCATCGATGATATCAGCATTTTTCCATCCTCTGATCAGTTTGCTAGGGCAAAACTTTAAAGGTAAGTTCCACTCAGTGGCGGTTTTTGATGTGGACAACATGGGGAGCTGAGGCACCATAGAGACAATATTACATCCCAAATACTAGAAAAAGTTGGTTTGGCAAAATATGTCCCCTTTAATGAAATATATTTTGCATTGTGGTTGACATGGATATTATTCATATCCACGGGAATTTTGAGGATTCTTTATTTTAGAAAAGCATTCTGATCAATTATACATTTACAAAATTGGATGTCTGCAAGAGAAAGGTTATGAATAATCTACAACACAGAACGTATGTATGAAGTATGAATGTGTGTGTGAGTGGGTGAACGTGAGGCACGCTTTGGCTTAAGCGCTTTGGGCACGGTAATGGTGTAGATAAAGCGTTATATAAGTGCAGTTCATTTACTGTTTCACCAAAATGTAAAAACTATTTTAGAAAACAACACTGTAGCCCATGTACTGTTGAGCACAGAGGAGACTCCTCTGTTAGGCTCCGGAGCTCCTTTGCTGCATCTGGCACAAGCGATCCTGAATCTGTGGAGGGTATAATGTAAGGCAAGGATTATCGTCCCATTCTTTGGCAAAATGCACTCCTCAGTGTCAGAAATCTTGGTTTTAGCTGAAGGTCATGGGTCCTCCAACGGGATAATGATCCAAAACACATTGCGAAAAATACCCAAGAATGGCTAAGAATGAAACATTGGACTATTCTGGGCCCTGATCTAAATCCTATTGTACACTTGTGGAAGGATTAAACATGCCATCTGGAGAGGACCTAAAATAACATTTAATTCACTAGGTCTAAAAAATATCAATGAATTTTCAGTAAATGTTCATGTATTACTTTGATCAGTTTCAAGTTATTTCAGACTATTCTTTTTTTCCGTCTTTAAGATCGGTACTAAAAATTTTGTCCATAAGTTTCAACATTGGTCACTATATATACTTAAATAAGTAAAACATAAATAAACAAATCACATACACAAAGTTATTCTTACATTAAGCATCAGTGTATTGTTGTTATATGAATTAATGTAAGTTTTCCATCATTCGCCATCTGGACAATCAACAATTAGTTTTGGGTACATTCCCTTGAAAGCAAGGGTATCGAGGAGCAATATAGCATAGGAGCATTTGCAAAGTGTACAACATACATCATTATGGACATCCCCATGATCCTCAGACTGAAAAACACAACACTTTGCAAAAGCTGCTGATGACAAAAGGCATCATGAAAACAATAATTATATCATAATGAAAGCAATAGATTTGTAAAAAAAAAAAAAAAATGCATCATTTTATCTTGAAAATGTCAGATTTGTCAATACAGCGATGATTTTTTTTCTTCTTCTAAAGTCTCACAAAGACACAAACAGAGATGCTGATATGCTGAAGGCCCTCAGAGACAAAAATACATACATTGAAATCATCATTGAATAAATGTTAATAGTAACAAAGGAAGCCCTTTAAACCCCCATTTAGATGAAACTGAAATTGTATTGATCATGTTTATATTAATAGCATTCAGATAGGCATCAAATGAAGGTTCACATAATAAAATGCCAAGATACATGAAGGCAGATAACATGCAGCCCAATAAATGCATCTGTGAAACATAAGATGAGGAAGGCAGTATTGTATTGCATTCGATGTAAAACCACAAACAATAAAATAGCCACCAAATGTTTTGATACACGTATTGAAATTCCATAAATATATGTCCAGCACTGCGATTGGCTGGCGACCAGCTCAGGCTGTACCCGGCCTCTCGCCCGAAGATAGCTGGGATAGGCTCCAGCACGCCCCCCCGCGACCCTCGTGAGGATAAGCGGAATGGAAGATGAATGAATGAATGAAAATGAATGTCCAGCAAGCAATGTGAAAACAGACCACCTTAACCCATGACCTGCTCATCTACAGTAGGTTGGGTATGTATCCTTCACAACCTATTTCAATCACTTGCAAGTGCCTATTATGTCTTTTCACTACAAATCCAGTCCATTTGTGCCCCAACAAGGACCTACTGGGGAGATGTATCAACGTCAGTATCTGTGCTCATGGGAGAAAAGGCTACTTCGAGGCGTCGAGGGTCTGTGTCTGTGTGTGTGTGTGGGGGGGGGGGGGGGGGTCTGTTCGGACAGTAAAATTGTTGCGTTGGGATTAGAATGGCAACCGTGAACTCTCAGCCTTTCTTCCTCCCAAGAGACTATGAATAGTGACCAACACTTATGATCATAGTCAGATACACTCTTCAAGTGGATATTTTTTTTCTATGAAGAGCACCAAAGGAACAGTTTTCTACACTGTCAATCTTCTGCCCCCTTGTCCCTAATCTCCACTGTCCTGCATTTTATAATCTGCTTTCCTATGTTTGTGTATACTTTCCATCTCAAAAGCGGTCCCCCTTTTCCAAAATGTTGCATCGTAAGATTTGACCCCTCAAGGCACAACTGTTGGATATGAATGAAAGTAGGTTGATTTCTTTCAAATGACTGGTCCAGCATTAGGCAAATTGTGAAAAGACACCAAAGAACAATAAACTAACTACTCAAGGAAACAGTAGAGTATATTTTTCTTTTTAACAACACTTGAGCAGGGCTTGAGTGGTGTAAACTAAGACAATGAAGGTGGCAGCAGAGGTAAACACAAAGCTTGTGAACAACTAAAGATCATTTTAAACCACTGAGGCGATCCCTTCTTTTCCATCACCCCACAATAAGATGGGCAATTTGAGTCCCTCTCAGGTGCTAAAGTGGGGAACTCCGTTTAACAGAATCCAAGGCACTATACAGGTAAATCTTTTCAGGATAAAAATGTCCACATAAACACCTGGCATGTGTGAATGCATCAGAGCATTTTGATTAAGTGCTAATAAATGTTGCTTTAGAACTTTAGTTTGTGTGTGGTATGCTTGTCACAGACAGTATAAAATAAAAGACTCAGTATAAATACTGATGTAATGTAAATCAGTGTACTGTATGTAAGTGGTGTTCAAAAAGGTGGTTTTTACTATTATACCGACTGTGGCCACCACATGATGCTATTGAGACTCCACCAGCGGCTACATTGTTCACCCACAGCCGCTGAGTGATAAAAACTCTTCAATATAAAAACGATAGTGTCAGTTTAAAATAAATACAATTTACATGAATACAAATCTGTTAAATTAGACAATTCCATTATTAACTGACCAGTTATTAGTTTGTAAAACCAATAGCCAAAATGTAAATGACATTTTTAAAATTACCCTAAAACAAAACTTTCCTCACATCCTCCTAGTTACTGTTTGCAAATGTAAAAAAAAATAAACCTGAAAGAGAAAATTATTGTACTTTTAAATATATTTCTTTGAGAAAATATGTTTGTTTCGGCGCACAGACTATAACAGGATGCAAATTCTGCACTTGGTGGCATCAGTGGGTGTGCTGGTCAGCTTGCTCACACGGCGACTCCTTTAAGAAGGGACTGAAGGACGAGCGCACGGTGCGACCTCGCAGAGGCTGCTGCACACGGAAGTTGTTCACCATGCTCTTCTGGACCTCCTCCTCGGCCGAGGTGAACAGAAGACTCCGGAAGACAGCCAGCTTGGAGGGGACAGAATACAGAAATTTCACGTGAGCAGGCATGATTACTTACACAAACACTTCCGGGGCTAAACATGACATGGGGAGGTAGAGTGGCCATCAACCAAATAAAAAACAACCACACTTTTAAGCAGAAAGACAATAGAAATACAGTACTCTCAAGTATGAATTACACAAATAAACAAACCATAAAGTTTGTTTAGGAGCACCCTGACATGTTAAGGAAATGTTTGTTTTCTTAACATATTTTTGACTTTTCAGGTATCGTATTTCTGACGGCACGGTGGACGACTGGTTAGAGCGTCAGCCTCACAGTTCTGAGGACCCTGGTTCAATCCCCAGCCCCGCCTGTGTGGAGTTTGCATGTTCTCCCCGTGCCTGCGTGGGTTTTCTCCAGGCACTCCGGTTTCCTCCCACATCCCAAAAACATGCATTAATTGGAGACTCTAAATTGCCCATAGGTGTGACTGTGAGTGGTTGTTTCTTTGTATGTGCCCTGCGATTGGCTGGCAACCAGTTCAGGGTGTACCCCGCCTCCTGCCCGATGACAGCTGGGATAGGCTCCAGCACGCCCGCGACCCTAGTGAGGAGAAGCGGCTCAGAAAATGGATGGATGGATGGAGGTATCGTATTTCTATAGTGCCTGGTGATTAGCTGGTGTAACCCGCCTCTCGCCATAAGTAAGCTGGAATAGGGTCCTGCTCACCTGCAACCCTAATGAGGACTGCCGGTACAGAAAATGGATGCATATGTTTCCATATACAACCTATACATACACATATATGCATATTATTTTGCCTGACTGTAAAATTGTAGGCAACTGGTTAGAGCGTCTGCCTCACAGTTCTGAGGACCGGGGTTCAATCCCCGGACCCGCCTGTGTGGAGTTTACATGTTCTCCCCGTGCCTGCGTGGGTTTTCTCCGGGCGCTCCGGTTTCCTCCCACGTCCCAAAAACATGCATGGTAGGTTGATTGACAACTCTAGCTTGCCCGTAGATGTGAGTGTGAATGGTTGTTTGTTTATGTGTGCCTTGCGGTTGCCTGGCAACCAGTTCAGGATGTACCCCGCCTCCTGCCCGATGATAGCTGGGATAGGCTCCAGCACGCCCGCGACCCTAGTGAGGAGAAGCGGCTCAGAAAATGGATGGATGGATGGATGTAAAATTGTAGTGTTCAATGTCAATTGGGGTGGGACAGAGAGTTTCACTTAAGAAGGCATCAAAATCTTGAGACTACTTCACTTAAATCAACACTGCAAATGTAAATGTCATGTAAATCCTTACAACTTTGGAAATCTATTTAAAAAAATAAAAATACAAAAATTAAAATAAAAAAAAAAACACAAAATATATCTTTCCTCCCCGATCTGCTCAGAAGGTTTTCTAGATCACCAAAATAGTGGAACACAGACGAACAACCGAGACATCAATTGTATTCAAAAATGGATAACTCTTAACAACTTAGTCACAACAAGAAGCTTGACAAGCGGAGCACTTTCAAGAGGATCTGAACCAGCAACAGCAGAACCAGATGTCCAGTATGTAGAAGACGACTTGGAAATTCTTACTGAACCACCAACTGAGAAAAAAATTGTCTCAGCCACTAAGTCCCTAAATGGAAAAGCCCCTGGCCAAGGTACACACAGACCTTTCCACTAACTACTTTTACCACCATTTAAATGTACTTTGGAGAATAAAGAAATTTCAGATGACTGGTCGGAAGAAATTATCATAAAGATACCAAAGAAGGGCAACTTGAGCGATTGTTACATCTGACCTGGAATTAAATTTATTGACACCGAGCAAAATCATGACAAAAATTATTGTGCAGTGTCTTACAGAGGTTGTTGATGCGAAGCTCAGCAATGAACAGGAAGAATTCTGGAAGGGAAGTGGATGCTTTGACCAGATATTTACTCTTTGAAATTTCATAGTACAATGCACAGAACGGCAGAGGCAAGTATACATCAATTTTATCCACTTTGAAATGGCCTTTGATAGCGTACGCTGAGACGGCCTTTGGAACATCTTAAGGATATATGGAATCACACGGCATGTCGTGGACCTCATCAGGACCTTCTATACCAATTTCAAATGCCGGATGGGAAACAATAAACTGGCATTCAAGGGAAAGATAGGAGTGAGAAAAGGATGTGCGATGTCAGCATTATTCTTCAACATCCTTATCAATTGGGGATGTGCTGTACAACAGAAGACAAAACAAGAGGTATACAACTCTCTTCCCAGCATTAGAAGACCTTGATTTTGCTGATGACCTAGCACTCACACACTCGCCAACACATGCAAGAGAAAATATCACATCTCAGCTACTTTGCACAGCAAGTTGGCCTGAAAATAAACAAGCGCAAATATGAAATAAAAACAATCCATGTGAATGGAGAACAACAGTTGACTGTACCTGTCTTGAGAGTACTGTAAGTCATGATGTCTCACAATGACATTTCAAAACAGAATCAACAAAGAGAAGGAATGTTTTCAGAGTGCTGTGGAATTCTCAGAAATATTAAACCAAGACAAAACTCAAGTTACATCTGTATGATGCTGAATGCTGGAGAACAACAGCAAGAGACACCAACCAACTGGCAGTCTTCCTCACAAGAAGACTGAGAAGAAGCCGTCAAATGTTTTGTCACAACAAAATAACTTTGCAACTCCAATGAAGTCACCAGGTACGCTACTACTACTACTACTACTACTACTACTACTTCTCTTTCATCTGCTTTGAATGCTCTGTGTTGCTATGCTGCCGCACACAGGTCAGTCCTGGTACTGCAACAGACATCCGGTTTGCGAGAGGAGGGTCGCAATGATCAGATATCTTCTTTACGCGTGTGTTGTGCATGTGTAGGTCATCTTGAATATAGCATACATTACAAGAGCAGTACACACATATGTTTCATTCTCATGTGTGGAAGCCTGTCTCACATTTTAAAAATCAGTACTGTATTTGTGTAAGCCGCTTCAGTTTAGCATGTTTAAAAACACTTTGAAAAGCGCAGATGTGCTGTAGATGATTACAAACGTTTGTAATCTCTGTGTGTGTGTTTTCCTTTGCCACTCAAGGGGAAAATCTCTTGTTTTATACAGAACCAAACGGCAAATGAGAGACGTTACATTGGGAGGAGTGTCAGAATGGTGCTGCACCCTGAGTTGAGTTTAGGGGCTGTTAAACATACCTGATCATGGCTAACTTCGATGGGCTGCTTCATGACGATCCAGGTGACAGACTCTGTCAGAGGTGGTGTTGTAAGAGAGCCGTGGTACGTCCAGTAATCCTCAGTGTTGTTCGGCAACAGGCAGCCAGCGTCAAATTTCGTAAACTCTACCACACTGCCCTGCAGACATTACACACACAAATGCCTGCGTCGTCTTCTGCTTGAAAATACAAATAATGTTATTCAGAGTTAATATGTAAAAGAAATATATATATATATATTTTTTATTTTTTTTATTTTTTAATGCAAGTTGTCCAGACTATTATGAGTAATGTACAGTATAGCATGATTCAGTAGCTCCATTATACAAGCCTAACAACTAATATTTTTATAATTAGCATGACAACTAAACATTATATCCTCTTGCATTATCAAATATACATTATTTAACTGTCACATTTGATTATATCATTAAATATGCAGCAATTGATTGTTGCTTATTATTAGTAATAAAGTGGTTGGCATCAGAGCAGGTCAGTCACCTTATAATGATACAAGCATCCATGAGATATATACAGTAGGCTCTCAAAGCCACTTGGTGAGGTATACCCACACAATCTAATGGGCCCAATATAAGAGGGGTATCATAAATGCTGCCTTAACAAAGATTTTAAAAAATAATGAATTTGTATTGACAGTGTCAGAGAGGTATTAATTTGGCAAAAATGCACTGTGTGCGTGCGCATGTGTGTGTATAATAGTGGACTTACCTTGTGTCTGATTGCAGGGAGAGCGTCTACCAGTTTTTGCAGGCCATCGTGTCTCTTCCCCACCTGCACCAGTGTAGAGTTGTTTGGATTAGGGATGTGCATGATAGATCACTGGATCAGTCTATGTCCATCACATTTTGTAGCGACCATTGCCCTATGCAGCCCTATGGGGGGCACAAGCCAGTGCAAACTGTAGGCCGGTCCCAAGCCCAGATAAATGCAGAGGGTTGCCTCAGGAAGGGCATCCGGCTTAAAACTTTGCCAAACAAATATGAGCGTTCATCCAAAGAATTCCATACCGGATCGGTCGTGGCCCGGGTTAACAACGTCCGCCACCGGCGCCGTCAACCTGCAGGGCGCTGTTGGAAATTCAGCTACTGTGGGTTGAAGTCGAAGAAGAAGAGGTGGAAAGCGGGTTCTTCGGCAGAAAGAGAAGAGGAAAGCGCAGAGCCTAGAACTGAATGTGGGGACTTTGAATGTTGGGACTACGACAGGAAAATCTCGGGAGTTGGTTGACATGATGATTAGGAGGAAGGTTGATATATTGTGTGTCCAGGAGACCAGGTGGAAAGGCAGTAAGGCTAGAAGTTTAGGGGCAGGGTTGAAATTACTTTACCATGGTGTAGATGGGAAGAGAAATGGTGTCTGGGTTATTTTAAAAGAAGAGTTGGTTAAGAATGTCTTGGAGGTGAAAAGAGTATCAGATCGAGTGATGAGGCTGAAACTTGAAATTGAGGGTGTTATGTATAATGTGATTAGTGGCTATGCCCCACACGTAGGATGTGACCTAGAGGTGAAAGAGATATTCTGGAAGGAGCTAGACGAAGTAGTTCTGAGCATCCCAGACAGAGAGAGAGTCATGATAGGTGCAGATTTTAATGGACATGTTGGTGAAGGAAACAGGGGTGATGAAGAAGTGATCTGTAAGTACAGCATCCAGGAAAGGAACTTGGAGGGACAGATGGTGGTAGACTTTGCAAAAAGAATGCAAATGGCTTTAGTGAACACTTTTTTCCAGAAGAGGCCGGAACATCGGGTGACCTACAAGAGCGGAGGTAGAACCACGCAGGTGGATTGCATCTTGTGCAGACGATGTAATCTGAAGGAGGTTACCGACTGTAAGGTAGTGGTAGGAGAGTGTGGCTAGACAGCATAGGATGGTGGTGATGGAGGAAGATTAAGAAGACAAAGGCAGAGCAGAGAACCATGTGGTGGAAGCTGAGACAGGACGAGTCTTGTGCAGCTTTTCGGGAAGAGGGGAGACAGGCTCTCGGTGGACAGGAGGAGCTTCCAGCAGACTGGACCACTGCAGCAAAGGTGATCAGAGAGGCAGGCAGGAGAGTACTTGGTGTATCTTCTGGCAGAAAAGGAGAGAAGGAGACTTGGTGGTGGAACCTCACAGTACAGGAAATCATACAAGGAAAAAGGTTAGCTAAGAAGAAGTGGGACACTGAGAGGACCGAGGAGAGCCAAAAGGAATACATTGAGATGCGACACAGGGCAAAGGCAGAGGTGGCAAAGGCCAAACAAGAGGCATATGATGACATGTATGGCAGGTTGGACACTAAAGAAGGAGAAAAGGATCTATACAGGCTGGCCAGACAGAGGGATAGAGATGGGAAGGATGTGGAGCAGGTTAGGGTGATTAAGGATAGAGATGGAAATATGTTGGCTGGTGCCAGCAGTGTGCTAGCTAGATGGAAAGAATACTTTGAGGAGTTGATGAATGAGGAAAATGTGAGAAAAGGGAGCGTAGAAGAGGCAAGTGTGGTGGACCAGGAAGTGGCAATGATTAGTAAGGGGGAAGTTAGAAAGGCTTTAAAGATGATGAAAACTGGAAAGGCAGTTGGTCCTGATGACATTCCTGTGGAGGTATGGAAGCATCTAGGAAACGTGGCTGTGGAGTTTTTGACCAGCTTGTTCAATAGAATTCTAGCGCGTAAGAAGATGCCTGAGGAATGGAGGAAAAGTGTGCTGGTGCCCATTTTTAAGAACAAGGGTGATGTGCAGAGCTGTGGGAACTATAGAGGAATAAAGTTGATGAGCCACACAATGACGTTATGGGAAAGAGTAGTGGAGGCTAGACTCAGGACAGAAGTGAGTATTTGCGAGCAACAGTATGGTTTCATGCCGAGAAAGAGTACCACAGATGCATTATTTGCCTTGAGGATGTTGATGGAAAAGTACAGAGAAGGTCAGAAGGAGCTACATTGTGTCTTTGTAGATCTAGAGAAAGCCTATGACAGAGTACCCAGAGAGGAACTGTGGTACTGCATGCGGAAGTCTGGAGTGGCAGAGAAGATTGTTAGAATAATACAGGACATGTACAAGGGCAGCAGAACAGTGGTGAGGTGTGCTCTAGGTGTGACAGAGGAGATTAAGGTGGAGGTGGGACTGCATCAGCGATCAGCCCTGAGCCCCTTCCTGTTTGCAGTGGTGATGGATAGGCTGACAGATGAACAGATGAGGTTAGACTGGAATCCCCGTGGACCATGATGTTTGCAGATGACATTGTGATCTGCAGTGAAACCAGGGCGCAGGTGGAGGAACAGTTAGAAAGATGGGGGCATGCACTGGAAAGCAGAGGAATGAAGATTAGCCGAAGTAAGACTGAATATATGTGCATGAATGAGAGGGGTGGTGTTGGGAGAGTGAGGCTACAGGGAGAAGAGAGGGTGGAGGGCTTTAAATACTTGGGGCCAACTGTCCAGAGCAATGGTGAGTGTGGTCAGGAAGTGAAGAAACGGGTCCAAGCAGGTTGGAACAGGTGGAGGAAGGTGTCAGGTGTGTTAGGTGACAGAAGAGTCTCTGCTAGGATGAAGGGCAAAGTCTATAAAATAGTGGTGAGGCCAGCCATGATGTACGGATTAGAGGCAGTGGCACTGAAGAGACAACAGGAAGCAGAGCTAGATGTGGCAGAAATGAAGATGTTGAGGTTCGCTCTTAGAGTGACCAGGTTGGATAAAATTAGAAATGAGCTCATCAGAGGGACAGCCAAGGTTTGATGTTTTGGAGACAAAGTTAGAGAGAGCAGACTTCGATGGTTTGGACACGTCCAGAGGAGAAATAGTGAGTATATTGGTAATAGGATGATAAGGATGGAGCTGCCAGGCAAGAGAGCTAGAGGAAGACCAAAGAGAAGGTTGATGGATGTCGTGAGGGAAGACATGAGGGCAGTTGGTGTTCGAGAGGAGGATGCAGGAGATATGCTTACATGGAAAAGGATGACGCGCTTTTTTTTTGTATGGTTATGTTGTATAGTGCTACATAGTAAAGCAATAGAGGGAGAATTTGGCAGCAATCAGCAGGGATTTTATCAGGCCCAACAAGTTTGCTTGCCCTGGGTAAAATATTATTAACTGAAAACACCATCTGAAATTGCCATATTGTTGTAAGAATGAATTATTAATAAACAACTGATCCTTAATTTACCAGCTCATTGATAAGGAACTTTTGTTTGACTGTCAAAACCTAGTTTCGACAATGTGATTGTATCTTCGCTGCCACAAGCTGTACTACTGTACTTGAAGAACACACACTTGACAAACAACCATTCACACTCACATTCACACGTAGGGTCAGTTTTGAATTTTCAGTGTCACCATGCCACCACATACAGTTTGAGCAAACTAGATGCTGAATGTGTTCTCTGAATATTCTGCATCTGTGTGTGCATGCCTGTGTGTTACCTTAAGAAAAACTCCAATAACACCCAGGCCGTTGTCCTCCATCACTGCCTCCTCAAACAGACTGTACTTATCCGAGTTCCAGTGGACCAAGTGGAGCTGAGAACACAAACAGTACAACTGTTAACCATTAGCCTACATGCAGGTACAAGAGGGAATAAACTATTAACTTAAACTCCTCTTTGACTCTGCCTTGGTTCTTCCACTCTGAACCGTATGCGGTACAGTACCTTCTTTGTGACTAAGTAATTGTAGTATAGAGACCCATGGCACATCTGGATCCACCAAGTTGCTTGTGAATGATCATTATTTCAAGCAGGTAATGTTTAGCCATTTGTTTGTTAATTAAAACTACTAAACGGATTTCTAAATATGTACGGTACTTTATGTTAATATCACTAACTGGTTGTTTCAAGTGTTCAGTAAACGTACGCACAGGGATATCCAATATAGGTCACTTGAAAATATATGTCCACCAACTAGCCCCAATACTGACCACTTGCACAATGATATTTAATGCAAGAGCTGTTTCAAGAAGTCTGGCTTTAAAAGACCGACACCGTCAGAGAGGTACAGTATTATTTCCAGTGGCGTACAATTTGTACTGCATCATATTTAGAGCTGTTCCTAGTATTTTGGAATCTCTTATTTCATTAACTGAGGTAACCAAAATACTGCATTCATTATTTAAAAAATAAAGTAAAACCTGATACATGCACTAAATCAGAACTGGGCAGTGTAAATCCAACTTTACAGCTATCATAGGTTAAAAGCAGACATCAAAATTTGTCCAATGCATGTAAAGATTGAAACTGACAATACGAGGGTCTTAATCTTGGAGTTTCTTAAAATGATAGCTGATTCAAAATCCTCCTGGAAGCTGTGTTGAAAGGTCGTACAGTATGAGTACATGTTTTGTTTTGTTATTCTGGTTGTAAATCTCAACTGATTTCCCACGCTGATAAGTAGTGATAAATTACATCACTGGGACTACTGTTCGTATAGAAAAACACAATTTAGAACAACTGCTCGTTATTCGATGTAACTGCAACTTCAGCCTCCACGAGCGCACATTAATGCAAAGGTGGCAGAGTGATGGGAACTGTGACGTGAACACATTCCCAGCATCAGCAATTACGACTTGGCAGAAGATGCTAAAGAGGGGGTGGGTGGAAGACTCACCCATAACAAGAAAATTGCGGCAGAAGATATACACTTGGTGTACCGGTTGTGCAAGTAGCAGAGACGACTAATTTCAATGTTGACAAAAGATAAGATTAGGTTATAAACCACGCGTCGTGTCACTGTACTAGACGTTAGCATTGCATGACATGCTGACATGTTTGTGATTAGCATGCAAAGTTAACTGTGAGAGTTGCATATCAGAGATTCGTCCTGAAAAAGTAATGTTCACAGTATTTTTTATTTTTTTTTTCCTGACAAAAAGCTGCCTGCTGAGACACTGATGGCAACAGTGAGACTACACCAGAACAGTAACTATTTGGGTTATTAAAAACAAAAACAATGAGCTGGCTGACACTGAACCTGAGCTGAAGAGAATTGTGGAGCTAATAAGAGATTATTGTGAGCCACTCCATCCTTATTGTGCCTAGAGTTGTAAACTACTTTCATGTAATAAAAACTGTTAATTAATGTACCCCAGCTAAGACACAATATAGCTAAATGAATCTTTATTACAGTGATTTTGGCATCCATCCATCCATCCATTTCATCCATAAATCCATTTTCTATACCGTTTGTCCTGTTTACAGCCATGGGTGGGCTGGAGTCTTTCCCATATGACTTGGAGCACGAGGCAGAGTACACTTTGAACTGGTCACCAGGGCACAGAATGACCAAAAACCATTCACAGTACTCACATTTATTCATATGGACACTTTAGAGTGTTCAATTTACCTAAAAGGACTTTCTTCGAATGTGGGAGAATGCAATGTCCACACAGAAAGGGTTGAGCCAAGATTTGAACTCAGAAGCTCTCGACTATGAGGTTGACGTGCTAAACGATGCTGCCCTAATCATGTTATTTTATGTACTGTATATTATTGATGTAACATCCACAAAATGTATTCACTTATTGTGTGCCTCAGTACATAACAAGCTTTATAAAACTCTTTTAAAAAAATAAAATAAAAAATAAATAAATAAATCCTCTGGGGAAAAAAATAGGGAATTACCATAATTTCTCGTGTATAATACGCACCCATGTATAATACGCACCCCCAAAGTTGACCTCAAAATTCTGGAAAACCCTTCTACATATGGATATTGCACTTTTACAATGCATGATTTTGCCTCTACCCATATGATCAAAACATGATCTGCATTTTGTTAGTTTTTTCAAAGAATTATTCTTAAGTTAAGCACTTTATTTGAACATGTAATACTTTCTATTTACTTGCTCTTATTTTGAAATACACACCCCTACTTTTATTTAGTAAAAGAGAAAACACATAGTTGTGCTCATATTTTTAATTAACCAGGCAGAATTTGTAATATGGGTCAAGTCTTTAAAGAAAACATGAAGGACCAGGAGAAAAAACATTTATTTGTATTTCAATGGGATTCAAATTAAACTGTCGAGCATTTCAGAAAACCATTATCATCAAACAAAACATAACCATAAAGAAATTAATGTTCGTTGTTGTTCAGTCATCAGTCATATTTAAAAAAAAAAAAACAATATTTCACAAACTCTCCCAGGCTAGCTAAATTTATGAGCACAACTGTACATATTATGCAGTCATACGTACCCCTGTCATATTGGAATGAACGTTTTAATTCATTCATCCTTTTTCATAACCTCTAGGTGCCGGTGGCATATTGGAATTAAGTGTACAGCTTTTTCATAACCTCTAGATGGCGGCATACATTTATAAAATGTGAAAGTCTTTTTCATTTTCCCCTATACCCATGTATAATGTGCACCATTGACTTTTGACATTTTGGGGGGGAAAGAAATGTGCATTATACACGAGAAATTACGGTAATGTTTTCCTTGTTTATAGATATAGCATTTGAACTTGCTAAAATTTGCATTTTATTTCATACATTTGTACCTCTCATACAGGACTGTGCCACTTTTTTTTTTTTTGCAGAACTAAGAAAAATATATTGTATACTTCTTCAGATACAACCAGTAAGTAGACCAAATAATTATTACAGCCAGAATCAATACGCAGTTTTTTTTGCATGCTCTGACAT
Source organism: Phyllopteryx taeniolatus (assembly GCF_024500385.1). NCBI lineage: Eukaryota > Metazoa > Chordata > Actinopteri > Syngnathiformes > Syngnathidae > Phyllopteryx > Phyllopteryx taeniolatus. The sequence continues at coordinate 12,090,977 of NC_084506.1, forward strand.
CCAAGTGCGGAACTAAGAAGTGAATCATACCTCTGCAGGAAATAACCTCCTGTCCACGGTGTGCTCTGACCCCCAGGCGTTGCTCTCACCCCAGTGGAAATGGAACTGGCACAGCCTAAATTTGTCTTGCAAAGGGCCTCCTTCCAATGCTGTGGAAGCAAATGAAAGGCCATATTGTTGCTATGTTGACATTAATACACAGATTAAACAATTATAGTAATAAAAAAAGACAAAATGACAATCATATCACAGTTACTGTTATTTTACTGTAGGAAGGGTAAATGGAGAGAGCATGTTGTCCATAAAGTACCGCAATTTCTCATGTATAATGCGCACCCATGTATAACGCGCACCCCCAAAGTTGACCTCAAAATTCTGGAAAATCCTTCTACCTATGCATAATGCATTTTTACAATGCATGCTTTTGCTTCTACCCATGTGATCAAAACAAAGTATTTTTTTCAAAGAATTATTCTGAAGTTAAGCACTCTATTTGAACATGTAATACTTTTTTATTTACTTGCTCTTATTTTGAAATTCACAGCCTTACTTTTATTTAGTAAATGAGAAAACACAATTATGCTCATATGTTTGATTACCCAGGCATAATTTGTAAGATGGGTACAATTCTTTAAAGAAAACATGAAGGGCTAGGCAAAACACATTTAATTTTATTATAATGGGATTCATTTGAATCTGTCACGCATTTCAGAAAAGCATTATCATTAAAACAAACATAACCATAAAGAAATTAATTATGGTTGTTGTTCAGTCATATTTTAAAAAAAGAATAACTAATAACAACTGTAAATACAGTATATGCAGTCATTCGTACCCGTCATATTGGAATGAAAGTGAAGGCAACACCTTTTTCATAACCTCTAGGTGGCGGCATATTAGAATGAAAGTGTACAGCGTTCTCATAACCTCTAGGTGGCGGTGACATTGGAATGCAAGTGTACAGCTTTTTCATAACCTCTAGATGAATAAAATGTGAAAGCTTTTTCATTTTCCCCTATAGCTATGTATAATGCGCATTACTGACTTTTGACTTTTTTTTGGGGGGGGGGGGGGGGGGGAAGCGCATTATACACGATAAATTACGGTAATACTGGCCTACAAATATCCCAAAAATATTTTGTTGAGAGGCGTCGGTGGACTACACATCATGTCATTGTAATTCCAGCCATTCATGCATTGCCATACATCTACTTCATCTTCAACTTTGCTCAAGGGCACCTCGACAGTAGCCAGAATACGGACTAGCATTTTTTCCAATAACTAATGTGGTTGCAGTATATCAAAGTATCATATGTCCCACTAAAACACAAAATTGCTACATAATTGAAAATACAGTAATAGTACTCTAATTTCCAAATTACATAACAAAACTGCTGCTTTGAAATAGGGCAATAAGTAGCATTTTTGAGCACAGGATTGTTAAAATGGCCGGAGTGCTGAGCTGAAAACCTCACATTTGACCTTTGCTTCCTTGAACGTTTTCCAATATCCTTCAATATATAGACGGTTCTTGCTTTGACATAAAACAATAATCCCTGAAAGTTTGAATGCTGGTTAAAATTGCAACAAGTAAATAGCACTAAAAAAGAACAAGTAGCTGTATACTCATTTGACCTAGAACTACCCAAGTCTGTGTCATATATCACGCATACTTGATTTATATTTCAGATTTAGGCCAACCAGGCCTAACTTTACTTTATGACAAATGCACAATCAAATGAGATTGAATTCAAGCGTTGGCTCAATAATTATGCCTTTTACAAAGCTAATAATGCTCAGCCTTGATCATACTATTATGGAGAACCAAATGGTCATAATGTTGTGAATGAGTTGTTTTTAGTCTCTTCAATAGAGTAATGAAATATTATTATCCACATTTTACTTTTAAAATGTGGTGTTGTGGTTCTCACAGCAACTTTCTAAAATCATAAAACAAAGATTCCTAACATGTGACCTAAATCAGAGTAATCGTTTTAAAAAAAAAAATAATAATAATAATATTTTTTTTTTTTAAATAGCACAATCAATCTAAACAAATTGGCAAAAGCAATCTGTAACAAGACTTGGTTTGTCAACAGTCATTTTTATCGTGCAACCCAGACATTATTTTTGCACTCTAAAAAAATGGCTGACACAGTCATAGTCACATGACAGTCACCAGATCCACAAGGTGGTTTTATCTGTGGCTCCTCAGTGTAACGTTACGTTGATTACTGACTTTACCACAGGGTGCTCTTTAATAGAGGCTGACAAAGGAGATCATCCTTTGCGCACGGCTATAACCTCAGAGTTTGTTCTGAATTCAAGGGAAACTTTGCTCTCAATCATACATAGTACTGCTGTGAAAACGACAAAGAGCGTTCAGTCATAGCAGAGCCGTTTTATTTTGAGAACAGAAACGTGTATGGTTAGGAAAAAGAGGAAACATTATATTGTAACAGAATATCACTTACTTGACTTGTCCGTTGTGTCATCATATTCAACCAGGAAGGAGTAACCATTATTCCAGATTTGCTGGCATGTGGTTGGGTCATAGTCAGCGATCAAAGGTTTCAGTTGGGAATCAAAGAGGGTCCTGCGGACGACAATATCAATCGGAGATTGGCGGTCACCTCCTGGAACTGCGAGCGGCCCCTGCCACATAGGGTGCACTGGATAAGGGAGGAGGAGGTTAGAAGAAAGAAGACAAAGAAAAAACGTCAATATTTACAGTATTGTAACTCTTAAGTCTATGGAACATAACCAGGGAGAAGTAACCTACTTTTCAAGTTGTATTCGGCTGCTTTCTGCATTGCTAAACAGCAGTCCATTTTAAAATAAAATTTAAACTGTGTCACTCTGAGAAGTGACTCAGTAATGGCCACTTAAAGATAGACTCGCTTCTCAGGCCGCCTGAAGAACTGAATGCAAAAGCAGCTGCTGAGTAATTCTACTTCCTCCTAGCCAGCTGTACATTTCTTCCTGAAAGGTAATGACTAAATAAGAGCGAAGTGGGCTGGCTGTACAGAAAGTGACCTGCGGAATGTCCTGGCACGCCCCCAACTTCCCTCCCAGACCGGGACCCCTGGCTGGGTCAAAAAGCATTTTCGGGCCAAAGTCTGAACAACGACCTGACTAATTACACGAAATCTTCTCCTGAAAGTCATAGAAAACAAGTGAGATTGTGTGTTCAAAAGGACAGAGCACATATACAGAGGAAACAATCATTGTAGTGTAGCTGTCAAGGACTCAGAAACAACTGCTGATTGTCTTCGTCTGCAATCATGCAGCACAAGGCTTAAGGTTTCCGCTGCGAGGAAAGCTGAACAAGTCTGACTGGGAGATGACCTTCATCTCCTTAAGCCTTTAGCGACTCCTCCTGGGAGCACTTGGCTGCCTAATTCTGTTATTGCAACGTGCGAATTATGTGCTTTCAAAGCTTTTCACGCTCAGTCAGCCACTGTGCGTCTGGAGTCTGTTCCTGCCTGAATCCCAGACTTCCTCGCCAAACAACCGCAGAAAACTGAACAATAACAATGTTAAAACGAAAATGAAACTTAATCAACTCCAGAATATAGCAGCAAACATCTGTAAAGGTGCACGATACTGGATCTCGAATATCTTACTTAGAGAGCTCCTATATTATCTCTAAACAAATGTAGCTAGGAGAGTAAAATTGAGTGGTTGAAAACCACTCAGCGAGCAAATACGAGGACGCAAACTTTGAACTTAGTGAGGAGGTGTGGCCGAGTCTGTTGATCATTCTTTTGTTGTCCCCCACAAAATAAACACACATACATAAAAGTGATATAAAATAAGTGCCATATTGATTTAACATGCTGTTGATTTTGTCCTTGCTGGGATGATATAAATGAAGCAAATCTTCATCCAAACAAAAGCCAACTCCCATACACTAAAGGGAAAATTACAAACTACTCATTGTAGCTTTGAAGATACCCATCTCTACATGTTGCGCACTGAGTTATCTAGAAATAAAATGAGGCCTAGGTATACTGCACAGTTTTGGTGCCTATATCACTGCATTAACAAATTACAAATATAAATTACATTTGTACAAAAAAAAAAACACTTCTTGAATTATGGTTTTCCATATCCTGCTTTCTAGCTTGATCAACATGCTTTTAAAATATTCTATGTAACGTTTGCTGCATGGAATGCAGATAGCGGCCTCTACTGCCCCAAATGGTAATTACAGGAAGCAAGTGTATGGCCCAGCCCTGACCAGTGAGAGTGAAAAGCTGGGGAGAGAGAAAAAGACACTCACATGCACAGCTTTCCAGGAGAACCAAATTCAGTACATTCTTTTAAATGCAACACTAGCATATACTCATTTAAACAGTATTGTCTCATGGTGTAGTGATTAGAACATTTGCCACACAATTCTGCGAGTTGGGGTTTCTGCGAGTGCTCAATCTTCCTCCCACATCCCAAAAACATACGTTAGTTTGTCTCCTTCGATTTCTCTGTATGTGGCCCTTGGAAGAAAACGTTTGAGCACCCCTGATTTAGAGTCAAGCGGGTTTTGGGAATGTGGGAGAACATGCAAAAAAAAATAAAAAATTGGGACAAAGTCGCGGGCCAAACTCGATGTTTATTGAAAATTGACTGTGATTGTTCATGTTTTCCAGATATGTTGTATATGTTCAACCTTATCATATGAAAACAAGGGTAATTGAATCTGAAATATTCAAACATTAATATTCTAATAACAAATCCAATTTTTATTGAAAGAGATCAAATCTGTAGATCGAAAATCTAAAATCTGTCGCGAACAGATAATCTGCTCCCACCTATGTTAAAAGCTCCTGTTTTTACATTTTTGATAAGCTTTTTTTGGTAAGGGGACATGTAAATTTGCCTGAGGAACAGAGGCGGTCCTGGACAGAATGGGGCCCACTTGGCCAATTGTCAACTGGGGGGGGCATGCTGGAGGAGATTTGCCTCTGGGGAAAAAAACAACGTCCAAGCAGATGCGCCCTATGTGACGCCCAGCAAGTTCGTCCCCCTGTAGGATCATCAACCGGGGGGATGCTGCCCATATCGCCCATCTTAGAAACCACTGCCGAGGAGACTGTTAGGTGACTCCAACAGAAAAGGAGGGGGCGCTTGCTGGTCTCGACTGGCGTGGCAACACATGAGCAAAGCACTCTGGGATTAGTATTATTATAGTATGTATGTAGTATTAGTGGTGCATGTGCTATATACTTGCAGGCCAGCTCTAATACACATTTGATATGGTCTCACGGGCCGAATATAATTACATCGCGTCGTGGGTCAGATTTGGAGTTTGACATACCCGTATATGATTTAGAGTCTTCACTTAACATTCATGTTTTTGGATTGTGGCAGGAAACTGGAGTACCCAGAGAAAAAAAATCCACACAAGCACAGGGAGAACACGCAAATGCCACACAAGAAGGCCGGGGATTGAGATTCAAACCTCAAAACTCAGAATTGTGGGGCAGATAGGACTACCACTGCCACACTGTGCTGCAAAATGTAAAAAAAAAATTCACATAATAGATGTTCTGCACACACAAATGAGTCCCCTAACCTCAAGGGAGGTGTACTCATGCATGATTTGCCAATGAGTCAGACACCTTGAATGAGAATTTCCATACTAGTTGTGGTTGGAACAAAAGAACAAGAAAAGCCGGTTAATGGGTGTGGTGGAAAAAGTTGCAGCCGCCTCTCAAAAACGAGTTTGCATGATTCGAGTCAGGGTTTCTCACATGCACAATGTGTTCACAGGAACTCTGCATACTTGAATGGCACGCAAAATACTGTAGGCTACTGTATCATTGGTCGTCAAGCTTCAGTCAGGTTCTACCCAAAGCGAGAGACACGTGATGGTGAGAAAATGTCATGCTCCTTGAGATGTTGTGCATTTAAAAACCAAACACACCGGCCTCCTGGATGGTAAACAGATAAGAGGATTAAATACACAGGCTCGTGTGTGGATGGATGTCCCTTACGACGCTATCAACACGAGCTGCGACTCTGTGGCGTTCATTTCAAATCCAACGCCAACGAAAGTCTTTTCCAATACTTTCCATGCACGTTTCCAACATCAAAAGTACTGCCCAAAATGTCACACACAATTCGCAAACGTCGTCGAGTTTGAAAGAGCTGCTACTAACTTTGCGACAGCACGAATCTGCTGGAGCACGCCGTCAGATTGCATCCGCGGACGGAGGTGAGCCACTGACTCCTGCCGGTGTGCGTGAAGAGCTGCCGGTGAAGCTGAGAAGCCAGAGGTCGAATTGCTGATGACAAAGTCACCATCTTGATCCGCTCCCGCGTTTCCTCTTTCAATACAGTCGGCTAACAAAAAAGCTCTCCACACTGTATCCCCCCGCCCGCCGCCCCACTCGAATATACAGCTGAGCACTGTGTTGTTGAACTAGCCTAAAGTTAGCTGTCACTTCGACACGAAGCTGCTCTCTCGCTCTGCTTCCGTCAGTGAGGCGGGGGAGAGGCCAGTTTCTTCGTCACGCGCTGCCAAAACAAAACAAAAAAAACACATGGAGGAAAAACAACAGCCGTCTGTATGACGTTACGCTGTCAATGTGTTTGAAAGGCAACAGATTAGGACAGTCGATGAGGCGGGACCCCAGCCCCGCTTCGACGACAGACACAAAAGGGGAGGGGATGCGATGCCCACCAATCAGCGACGACCTCCGAGGGGCGGCAGCGTCAACAATGGTGACGACTGCATTGCGTCATGGATTGCGTGGACAGAGATATTTCATAGTCTTGTTTGTGTACTAGGCGGCACGGTGGGCGACTGGTTAGAGCGTCAGCCTCACAGTTCTGAGGTGCGGGGTTCAATCCCCGTCCCCGCCTGTGTGGAGTTTGCATGTTCTCCCCGTGCCTGCGTGGGTTTTCTCCGGGCACTCCGGTTTCCTCCCACATCCCAAAAACATGCATTAATTGGAGACTCTAAATTGCCCGTAGGCATGTAGTGATGATTCAACTCCTTTACTTATATTCCATCCATCCATTTTCAACACCGCTTATCCTGGTTAGGGTCGCGGGACACTGGAGCCTATCCCAGCTGACTTCGGGCGAAAGGCGGACTACACCCTGAACTGGTCGCCAGTCAGTCGCAGGGCACATATAGACACGGACAACCATTCGCACTCACATTCACACCGTCACTGAGTGGGAACTAAACCCACGCTGCCTGCACCAAAGTCAGGCGAGTGTACCACTACACTATCAGTGACACCCTTTACTTATAAGTAAATGTAATTGTATTACCTGTTTAGAAAACGAACAAAAAAAGTGTTCCTCTTTTATTTACTTGCATAGAGTCCTCATATGAGAAGAACAAATAAATCAGAGGAGACAGCTTTGTGGAAGCTTTTTTTTTCTGCTGTTCAGTCAAGCAGAATGGAGAATCTGTATCCCTTTTATGTCAGAACAGTTTTACTGTTCCACCGTGGAGTTTTAAACATGGCACTGTGGTTCTTTGTATTCTGATGGCTATTTATTGAAATTTCAGTTGGACAGAACAAGGTTTTAAAGGGGAGTGACAGAAAAAAAGGAAGCGACAACTAAATAATATAGAAAGAGAAGACAACAAAACAATGGCTGTAAGAAAGATGAGGAAAGTAACTCATTGTATGCTGAGTACAATGGCACATTAGATTCCAGTGTTGTATGGGGCAGTAGTGCCTGTGAGGGAAGGACAGGACAATATAGGACAGGACTGGACAGGACAAGGACACGGACAAGCCTTTCCCTGGCATTACGCAAACGTCTGCTCTAGGACTTCAGTGTTTTCTTCAGTGGTTTTAGTAGCAGGTCTTCTGCTGCAAAGGCACAATTGCATAAGTGCACCAACTGCATAAATGCCTCTGTGCCAACGGAGGTCAGAACAGTTCCTGTTTTGAGGAAACCCTGGTGCTGATGTGTTTCCAGCTGCACTGCTCATTCCAGACATGCAAACACAAAAGGCATGAAAAAGGTGACAAAAAAAACATTGTAGGGGGGGTCCGAGGGTATCCCCCTGCAGAGAACTTTTTTGATTTTAAGATAAATTAAGCGATGTGGAAGACTCTGAAGAATACAATAAGGCAAAATCAAGAATTTTTCTTCACGCAGAAAAACATTTATTTATATCAAGTACATGTTGATGTACAAATTTAAGAATGAAATAAAATTTGGCTCATTTCTTTGCTTTTTTGTTTTGGCCTCCAATTTGAGCCAGGCCCATCTCCACCTGCACCTGATGCCTATTTCAAGCTGTGCCACATGAATGGCAGCCTCCTCTAAGAACTCTGGAAAAGAATTTACTAAAATCACTCTCTGTTTTACTTCATTTTTCACTATTACCAACTTCAAAGGCTAATCCCAAATGCATCCTCCAGGAAAATATTAGGTACAGTATTTTTCCATTTATATTGGCCATTTCAGAATTTGATGTTAGTTCATTCTGTGTTGTGACATAATCCCTAACATCGCTCCGTCGCTTAATACATTTAACATTAACATCCGGAAACTAATTAGATAATTGTAGGCACGTTTCCTAATTAATACAAGATGTACTAGTGGATCAGCTCTTGTCGCCGATGTTACGTGTGCTTTGCGGTTCCGCTGGGACCACAATCAGGGCCACGACCCGCAACACCTCAACGAGAAAATACAAAAGACCAGTGCAACAAATACGGCACTGCCTGATATGATGAGCAAAAATGTTGCTTAAACGTAAGAGTAGCAATAGTGGATGTCTGCTCCAGAGGTGGGGAGAGTAGCCAAACATTGTCCTCAAGTAAGAGTACTGTTACTTGACAATAATGTGACTCAAGTAAAAATAAAAAGTAGTCCTAAAAAAAAATACTTGAATAAGAATAAAAAGTACACAGTGAAATAATTACTCAAGTACTGAGTAAATAGTGCAAAAAATAAAAATAAAAAATAAATAAACATTTGCAATTTACTGCACGATATTTTCTCAAGTTATACGTGATCTGAAATATCCACGTTTGGGCAGACGGTGCCAGACAAATATTACAATACATGAAACCTGTTGTTTTTGTTCGTCTAAATGTAAGTAAGAGTAGCGCGCCGTTGCCTTCATGGTAACGACGACCTTCCCAAAATGGTGGCCACTTCGGCACGACAATAAACCGGGCTGGTTCATTTGGTGTTAATACCTATGCCCGGGAAGTCCAATAGAAGATGTTGTTTGAGGTCATGTGACTTTCTTGTGTCGTTTGATTGATGAACTAGACTTTAACGTCACTAGCGCTTAAATTAGATTGGCGCAAACAGCGCCCAATGCCGAAGTCGTAGTCTCGCGCAGGAAATAGTTGATACATTAGCAATAATTGATAAATAAAAGTAGCGAGCGACATTTAGATCATTATAACGGAGTAAAAGTACCATTACCCCTAGCTACCAGCATTCAATGAGTACAAAACAGCCTACCACGACAGTGACAGCGCACCCCACGCCAGGAAAAACTCATCGAATCTATACGATGGCCTATTTTGAGTTCAAAATGGCGAATTTTGCCAAATGGTGACTGATTTGCATGTGTCATTCACGTGACTAAACTTGGAAGCTTCTCAAACTGGCGCTGAACTGCAGTTGTTGACAGAAAACATTCTTTCCATGCGTCAATTTTGCTCCAATGTCAAGTGGTGCGCCATGGGAAAGGGAATGAATGATATGCTTACAACAACTGCAAAGGCTAAATTGTCAAATGATAAATGGCCTCACATCTGCCCGTATAAAACGAAAAAAAAAAAAAGTTAGTGACTTTTGACAAACCCTATATATCAGGGGTGTCAAACTCATTTTTGTCACGGGCCACATCGTAGTTATGGCTTCCCTCTGAGGGCCGTTATGACTTTGAACCCATATAAAGGAATTATCACCTCATATAATTACATGACAAATTGATGAATGACTACTTTTCAAATCAGAAGGTAACAAAAAATGCTTGCGATATCTCAACGTTATTACAATAGAACACAATTAGCAATTTTGATTTGCTTTCGTGGGCCACATAAAAGGATGTGGCGGGCCAGATCTGGGCCCCGGGCCACCAGTTTCACAATAAATGTATTGGTCAACATGATCACTATTGTCATTCTGCAAAAACCTTCTCTTTCATCCCTTAACACTGTAAATATTTACTGGTCTACCATAAATTCACACAAAACACATTTTTCTGATGTCAGCAGACCTAAACGGGTAAGAAGCGGGTTCACTGTCACAAATCAACATTTTAACAAGGCCCAGATCAGACAAATTGACAGCAAAAGCAAGACAGTTGTTAATGCTCAACACTGTCAACCATGACAGAAATCTTCTGATAAAAATAAATGTTCCTGAGAAAGTTCTCAAACATTTGGGAGATACACATAAAACAATGACAAAGACATTGTCCTATTCAACATTATTTTTTTGAGTCTTTCCACAGAAAAAAAAACAACAACACAAAAAGTCTGCTTGTTTGTCTTGTCCATGTTTATTCTTCCAAAAAGGCTTTGAAGGCCTTTAAACATGTGATCACAATGAAGTATGAAATTTTTCAATAATATATGTCAGACCACTCATCTGCAATACTTTAGAGTAAATGTAATTTCATATCATGATGTGAACGAGTTTAATATTTAACTTTTTAAACAAATTAGATATTTTTTTTGGACAACCAGACCCCATGTAGCACCAGAGGCCATACTAAGACCCCAGTGATAACTTTGATTAATACACTGTTGGTAATGCTTCACGATTGTTAATTACTAAAGACCTGCCGGCCTTGTGGATGATATCAGTATCACTGCAGCCGAACAAAATTAACTGACAGAAGAGGTAGCGCACATGGCCTCATGGCAACAACTGCTTAAGCGCCTCTGGTGCCATACCAACAGGTCAGATTTGAAGTTGGTTCTTAAGCTCCAGAAACTAACAGCACCAAGAAGCAGGTAGTCGACAGTCTTTTTGCCCATTAAATCATTTAACTATTACATACCAAGAAAATGTTTTGGTTTAAACAGTTTTTATTTTTTATACTGACAAAGCACAAAAACCCCTGACTTGAATCATCACATTAGAGTAGATGTCTTAAAAATACAAAAAGCACTTTTTTTTATACCATCAACAGATCCGTTTCATAGTTACTAGAAATGACCAAAAACAAAAAGCTGAATATTTTAAAATGTTGACTATATTAACAGAATCATCTGACAAGAGCAGGAGCAGTATGAAAACTGGCTGGGGGAAGGACAAAAAAACAAAACAAGCCGTGAATTGTTCTTCAGAAAAGTGTGTTTAAGTCTACCGTCTGTGTTGAAACAAAATGGCAATATTTCAAAGAGTTTGTGATCCTCCAGGAAATTAAGAGGCGTTTAGTCCAAAGCGATGATGTCATCATCAGTGGCAGCTGCTGCACTTGACTGATGCGTCCGCGGGCGCTTGGTGGAAGTCTCGCCAGTTTCTGCATCTGAATGCTTCCTCTTAGTGGTACTTGTGACTGCTGCAGAGCTGGACGAGGCCTCAGCTTCATCATCAGAGTCCACAACCATAATGTCATCGTCATCTGCCGGGACTGAAAGGTGGCGTCCATGAGTATTAACAACATGACAAAGACAAAAATGGAAAAGAAACCAAAGTATCATTTGTTCTTTCCATTTTCTACTGGCAATTCCCCCCCCCAAAAAAAAAAGAAAAAGAAAAAATGAATCATTTTGTTATTGAATCAAACAAACAATGAAAAACTGCCCTTTTCACTTTGGAACTTTTGGCTCTGATGAAAAATTTGAATTTAATGAACGGGCCAGCCCACGGGACTGAGCTTGACTTTAATATGTAACTGGTCATGTTTACGAGACCCAGAAGTTTGGTTGTAAAGTTACATTAGTTTGCTGGCTGCTGGCACCACAATCAATTCGGACTACGACCCATCAAATAATAATAATAATATAAGCATTACGTCTGACACGGAACATATGCTTTTGCTGGAGTCAGAACCAGTTTGTGAACGCTTTCTTTCTGCTCAGTCTAAATGCCTGTCTTTTAATTTTGTATTTTGAGTAAGAGTGAAAAATTTAAATGGAAAAAAGGCCTTTGTGTGTTAGATATTAAAGCAAAATAGTTTTTCATCTTGGGATAGCCAATGGAAAATGGAAGTTCCCAAGGAAGGATGGTTGTTTTTGTTTTTTTAATTTCATGGCCTTGAGGGTTTTTTTCATAGAAATATTTATTGTAATTATGACTTCAATACTACGTTAACAAAGGCTAGTGACAAACTAGTGACCCGCAGATAAACTTTTTTTTTTTTTCTGAGACATGCAAAAAGAAAAAAGTTTATATTACTAACCTTTAGAGGTAGATGGCTGGGCAGAATCCTTGTTGCCATTGGTGATACTGTTAACCTCTTCCTGGTTGTTTTGGGGTGGCGGTGGTTTGTCTGGAGCTTCACCAACCACTTCAAATTCTACATCCCTCTCTAGATCTTCACTACCAATGAAAATAAAGTTTAGTTTTATGAAAGGTCAGGAACCATATATAAAAAAAGCTGTGCTTTGTGTATCCATATATAATGTATATTAAGTACTGAATATACATGTGACATACGTGTGCAAGACGTTAATGAGGAGTGTGTAGTCTTGGAGGAAGTCATCAGCTTGTAGTCGACTCCCATTACGGATCCCAAAGTAAGAAAGAAACTTGGTGTTGTTGGCTAACGAGCAAGACAGCGAGAGATTAACAGTCAGAGCTCAATGCAGGTTTTGTACATTCATTTGAATATCGCTCAAAAATGCATCCTTTTAATTAATTTAAGTGTGACAGCAAAATGTTTAAACACAAGGGGCTTGTTAATTACGACAAAATGGACCAACAATCTTCTTTACCTTCTGTCTCTCCTTCCTCTGAGGAGATGAGGATTGTCCCTTTTCCATCTTCTATCTGAACATCTGGAGCTACCATGCCGAACCGCTCCTTTAAGATCTAAATACAAGCACCAAGAAAAGAAAATACATCAAAAGCATTAAATAAGACCATACTTTGGTTTAATATCAGAAAATGCAGTCAGTAATGGGAAAGACCCAAACCCTAAGATTGTACATAAGTTATTGTATTATTAGCTACAAAGTTTTACTAGAAGCCCTAAATAATTTGTCCTAAAAGAAAATCATTTTACAACAGAATATTTATTTCTAGATTGAGAGGCGGATCCGGGGAGCATCTGCAGTGATGCGGACTTCGTGTCAGTCCGTTGTGCTAAAGAAGGAGCTAAGCCGAAAGGCGAAGCTCTCAATTTACCAGTCGATCTACGTTCCTACCCTGACCTATGGTCACGAGCTATGGGTCAAGATCCCGGACACAAGCAGGGGAAATGAGTTTCCTTCGCAGGGTGTCCGGGCTCTCCCTTAGAGAACGGGTGAGAAGCTCGGTCATCCGGGAGGAGCTCAGAGGAGAGCCGCTGCTCCTCCGCATTGAGAGGAGCCAGCTGAGGTGGCTCGGGCATCTGATTAGGATACCCCCGGGACGCCTTCCTGCTAAAGCTACTGCCCCCGCGACCCAACCTCAGATAAGTGGAAGAAAATGGACGGATATTTATTTCTGTGTAAACTGCACATTAGTATTAAAGCTTGAATAGCAATTTTGAGACAATACACTGGAAAAAGCCCATATAAAGAAAAACAGCCTACTATATTTTGGGGATTTGTTGGCTAGCATTAAAAACATTGTTTTTGCATCTGTCTTGGGGAAGGGGGTTGCATGGTAGTCTAGTTGTGTACACGTTTGCCTCACAGTTGCAATGTTCTGGGTTGGAATCTCGGCTCAGGTCTTCCGTGTGGAGTTTGCATGTTCTCCCTGTGCTTGCATGGGTGTGAATTCCAGTGTGCATGGTTGTTTTTTGACGTGTACTAGGGCTGCATGATAGTGGGGGAAAAATTACATTGCGGTTTTCTGTAACCCTCCGATACATATTGTGATGTTAAAAAATAAAGGGCAACATACACAAAACGTGAAATACTTCTCTTTTTCCCTCTCTAGAAAACTATGTTCAGTAGATCACAGTATATGGAGTTATTTGTATGAAGTCCAGCCAGAAATGAAGTAAAAATCTTTTCTTTTCATGCCCTGTTACAGCGGCTGAAATAAGTATTTAACACATCACCATTTTTCTCACTAAAGATATTTTCAAAGGTGCTATTGACATGAAATTTTCAACAGATGCTGGGAACAACCCAGGTAATCCATACATAGAAATAAAGTGGAACATCAGGACAAGCCAGTTAAATACTGGGAGAATATAGTCTGGTCTGATGAGAGCAAAATTGAACTGTTTGGATGCCATAATGCACACCACGTTTGAAGGAGAAATGGCACTGCACATCACCCTAAAGTTCGGAGGTGGGAACATGATGGTGTGGGGCTGCTTTTCGGCAAAAACTTCACATTATTGATGAATGGGCAAATGTACCAAGAAATCCTTGACAAAAATCTGCTGCCATCTACGAGGATGATGAAAATTAAACGAGGGTGGACATTTCAGCAGGATAATGACCCAAAACATACTGCCAAGGAAATTGGTCAATTGGTTTCAAAGAAGAAGAAAAAAGCACAGCCAATCACCTGACTTGAATCCAATCGAAAATCTATGGAAAGAACTGAAACTCAAAGTCCATAAAAGAAGCCCATGGAACCTTCAAGATTTGAAGACTGCTTGTCTGGAGGAATGGGCCAAAATAACACCAGAGCATGCGACTAGTTTCTCCATACAGGAGGCGACTTGAAGCTGCCATTCCAAACAAAGGCTTTTGTACAAAGTATTAAATAAATACCAGTTGACGTGTTCAATACTTTTCCCCTGTGTCATTTCACATTATTACACAACTTAATTTCTGAGCTTATTTGTTCTACTTTCTTTGTATGTATGGATTACTTGGATTGTTCCCAACATCGTGTGACATTTTCATGTCAATAGCACTTTTGGAAATATATTTAGTGGGAAAAATGGTGACGTGTTAAATACTTATTTCAGCCGCTGTATACTATAGCGTCATTAGCACATTCCTAAAACTATTCATTTGTTTTTAATCAATCTGTTAATTTTACGCCTTAGTTTTAACATATGCATTAGCATCCCTATATTTGAGTGCATTAGTTAAAGCAAAAAAACATTGTTGTGTCCACATGACGTTTTTCCCTTCAACAATACTGTGGCTCTCCCGCTAAGTGTCATCTGTTGCGACATGCATTCGTTCGTCACATTCTGAAGAGCGATACAGTAAATGCAGGCGTGTAATCGTTTCCTGTGTCCACATTAATCAACAAAAGAAAAGTATTTAACACCCTGGGCTGGTTTGTGTATTGGTTGCTGGGTTATAATTTACCGTAACATTGATACTGGTCACTTATTAATATTACAGTTGATTGACTGCGTATCAGTACTCGAACATTGTGCCGGACCCTGCGATATGACTATTGCGCACACGTACAATGTGGTGACGATGCTAGAACGATTTATTCTGCAGCCCTAATGTGCACTACAATTGACTGGGGATCAGCTCAGGGTGTAAATGGGTGTGCAGTCAACTAGTATAGGCTGTAGCTCACCTAAAAACCTAATGAGGATAAGCGGTGGAGAGAATGGAACATAAGGACCAGCAAATAATTCAATTCTTACATTGAAATAAAATGGAAAAAAATGACAATGGCATCGATAAAACTATTTTAGATTAAAATAAATCTATTCATTAAATCCAGGTATAATAGCCATCTTTAATTTGAAAGGTTTTCTAATGGCCATTGCATAAAATAGGAATATATCATGTTGCCAACACGTTACCACCTAGATTTTTACACTTGCCCTATTTCTCCCTGCTTTCAGCACATAAACTTCCAGACTATTATATCTGTGAGGCAGTATGAAAAAGGGCATTTGATGTTCAGTTCAAGTTACGTTGCTGTTCACGTTCCGTTTCTTATGGTGGTGACACAACCCGGATTTCAAAGCAAGTCGCTAACCAATGCCAACACAGTACTAAAATCATACTTACAGTAAATAGTTGTATGAAAAACACTAGACCATAAAAACAAATAAAATCAAACGATCAAATGAAAAATAGTGGCACAGTTCTAACACAGCGTGCCTTCTTGTGGTGCGTGATGACATTGTTATGTCACTGTGCAAATTAGCTTATCGTGTACCATCTGTAACTTCGAAATCTCTTATGTCGGACCGTTTTAAACCCCCAGTGTGCGATTTCATCAATAATCAGTGTTTGTTAAATATCACTAGTTTGTTGATTCATTAATGCTTATGAGCAATTTCCTCTTTTGTTGTCAAAGTTCACGCTAAGATTATCAAATCACCTTGTCCTGCAGAGAGAGGACCATTGTTTTGTGGACATTGATTTTAACTGTGACTTCAGGCTTGCTGGCGCACACGTAACAGTTGGGGCCAGGTGGGTCCAGGATACAAGGAACTAGCAGCTTCTTCCTGAGGTTAGGACACTTGTTCAGGAAGATCTGGAGAGGAGAGGAAAAAAATGCCATCATTAAGGATCACTGATCAGTTATCTTGTTTGTGAATAGCAAAATACTCTTAAGGACGTAGTAGTTAGAGGGATGAGAAGTCTGACCACTTTTCTTCATGCAATTATAAAGTTCTGGTTTTGATCTTAACCACTGGTTCCTAAACTTTTGACATGTTCCACCTAAAATTGTTGCTCTCCATGTCAGCTTTAGAAGTCAAATATCCATGTTAACTGGAAAGGCTGGCAGTGAATGAGTTAAGAATCTCTTTGCTATTCGTTTTGCTCTTAACGCCAAGTCAACGCTTAGGAGCCAAATAGGACCACCAGTAACTTGAAATGAACACACAGGGAGGCGAAAATGTCAAGCAGAGTAAGGTAGTTTGTTCAAAAATCTTTTTTGTGTAACAGTTCACAGACATCACGGTTCGCTATGTACCCAGGTTTTGGGGCAAGAGTTTGGTATACAACATGAAAAAGAAAAAAAAAAAAAAAAAGAAAAAAGTCCCAAACGCATCATTCTAAGTTTCTTTTAGGGGTGGGTGATACATATTGCCTTGGTATAATCATGCACCTTGCTTTAACAATGTGCAATTTTACATTATTGCGTACGGTCACAAAGAAAACAACCAAAAGGGTGCATTAACAGCATAGGAGGAAGAGAAGAGGAAGTACATCATTTAGACCTCATTCGCCAAATCATCGGACATGATTTACTCACATGGCTCAGTGGGAAGCAAAATAAACTCTTGCTTTTAAACTAGTGGGCCGAGCAACCTTTTCAGTTTAACCGTTCAACAAGTGGGTGAACTGAAACAATCGACCTCAATGGAATGGATGTAGCCTATAGTTTGTTGTTAGCCAACAGCAAAATGACACAGGCCACTCCATGTACGTGCTGGATTCCCAAACGCAGCCAGTTTAAACGCGAAACAAAGAGAATGGACCGTGCTGTTTCAAGTGCATATTCACTGGCGTATTTATTAATTCATATTTATGGATAATATTTAAAAAGAAAACTGTGCGCTGTCAAGTCATCCCAAGGCTAATGGAGGAGCTAGCTAGCATTGCCCTAGTGCCGCTGCTGTTTGTAAATAAATACTGTATTTCACTATCCCGTCACCAATCACCCAATGCTTTACTTATTTGAACCATGTACTGTATTACCAATATCAGCTGCTAAACATGTCACCGGGAATACAAAAACATTTTTTTTAAAAGATTCCGTGGTTATAACGTCACATATACCATTGTTTCAAAATTACGTGTGCGCGCGCCTGTGAGTGTAAAGCTTGATATTTGTTCTATTTCACTCTTTGTAAGAAACACCTAGTCATGTGGCAAGATTTTAAAACTTTATTATGAAGCTACTAAATCGAGTTTCCCTCACGGGATGAATAAAGTATCCATCCAGCCATCCATCCACGACTTAAGGCTTTTTTATACTTGCGCGGGCCGTGACCGCACCGACGTCACTGCGGCTATCCCGCGTGCAGTTTGCCTTTACACTGGAGCGCAACCCACGTGCGCTGTTTTGAAAATGTGCTGCAGTTCTCCTCCAAGTCGGAGGTGCAGCTACGGCTGGGATTGGCTAGGACAGTGCTTCACGATTGTTTTCTGTTACAACCCCCACAGAAAGAAGAAAAAAATGTGCGACCCACCCCCCCACGAGTATACCTCTATATAACATTGTACATAAAGGATAATCTAATCTAATCCTTATAAACATTGAAGAAAGTACAAAACGAGATATAGACTGCCATCTACCTCAGTGGATGTGCAATTACACTTTATTCTAGTACGGCAAATCATGTTCTTCAGGGTCTCACATACCCCTGGCATCGCAATGCCCCACTATTTGAGAAGCACTGGGCTAGGACAACACAGGGTGGAGTTTCCTCTGTATTTTATGGCCAATACCGGTAGCCGTTCTTACTTTCCGGAACACGGAACAAAGCAACAACAATGGCCACCGTGGAACAGTTCCTGCTAGAACAAATGGACCGAGATGACCAGATGATGTGTTTAATTATATTGCAAAATCGATCGAGAAGGCAGCGTATGTGAGACCACTAAATTAAAGTCAGGATGGCGGTATTGAGGAACCAAGGGGAAAGTTGAGTACGTCATCACAGCATGTGCTTACAACGGACCAATCGCGAGAGATGATCTCTGCGGCATTCTGCGCGCGGTGACAATTTCTGCCGTGTGCACGTCAAAAGTCGCAAAGGGGCCACGCGGCCCAACGAGTCTGTCACGTAATGCAATGCAGGCGCTGTGGTGGCAGATACAAGCTACAGCCATGGTAACAATTACTGTAATTCTGTGTATAATGCGCACCCATGTAAATACTCACCCCCAAAGTTGACCTCAAAATTCTGGAAAACCCTTCTACCTATGTGTGTAATGGATTTTTACAATGCACGATTTTGCTTCTGCCCATATGATCAAAACGAAGCAATAGCAATATTTTGTTAATTTTTTCAAATAATTATTCTGAAGTTTAGAACTTTATTTGAACACGCAACACTTTTTTTTATTTACTTGCTCTAATTTTGCAGAATTTGTAAAATGGATACAATTCTTTAAAGAAAACGAAGGGCCAGGTGAAACACAATTTTATTTTAATGGGATTAAAATAAGTAGAGGGGTCCGGTTTGGTTGCCTCAGTATTGCATCTCTGCTTTTTGCAGATGATGTGGTTCTGTTGGCTTCATCAAGCCGTGATCTCCAACTCCCATTGGAGTGGTTCGCAGCAGAGTGTGAAGCACCTCCAAATCTGAGACCTTGGTCCTCAGTCGGGAAAAGGGTGGTGTGCCCTCTCCAGGTCGGGAATCCGATCCTGCCCCAAGTGGAGGAGTTCAAGTATCTTGGGAGACCCCGGGGATGACCCAGGACACGCTGGAGAGACTGTCTCCCAGCTGGCCTCGGAACGCCAAAGGAAGAGCTGGATGAAGTGGCTGGGGAGAGGGAAGTCTGGGCATCCTTGCTAAAGCTACTGCCCCCGCGACCCGACCTCAGATAAGTGGAAGAAAATGGATGGACGGATGGGATTCAAATTAAACTGTCAAGCATTTCAGAAAAGCATTATCATTCAACAAAACAATCACAAAGAAATTGATGATGGTTGTTGTTCAGTCATCAGTTGTATTTAAAAAAAAAACTATATTTCACAAATTCTGCCAGGGTATGTTAACTTATGAGCACAACTGTACATATATGCAGTCATATTGGAATGAAAGTGTAGGCCACACCTTTATCATAGCCTCTAGGTGGCGGAGGCATCCATCCATCCATTTTCTTTCCCACTTATCCTCACGAGGATCGCGGGCTGCTGGAGCCTATCCCAGCTATCTTCGGGCAGGAGGCGGGGTACACCCTCAACTGGTTGCCACCCAATCGCAGGGCACATAGAAACAAACAACCATTTGCACTCACATTCACACCTACGGGCAAATTTAGAGTCTTCAATCAACCTACCATGCATGTTTTTTGGGAAGTGAGAGAAAACGGGAGTGCCCGGAGAAAACCCATGCAGGCACGGGGAGAACATGCAAACTCCACACAGGCGGGGCCGGGATTTGAACCCCGGTCCCCAGAACTGTGAGGCAGATGTGCTAACCAGTCGTCCACCGTGCCGGCCTGGCGGAGGCATATTACAATGAAAGTGTACACCTTTCTCATAACCTCTGCGTGCCGGTGGCATATTGGAATTAAAGTGTACATCTTTTTCATAACCTGTAGATGGCAGCATACATTTATAAAATGTGAACTTTTTTTCCCTTCCCATTTCCCACTATACCTATGTATAATGCGCACAAGTGACTTTTGACAATTGTTTGGGGGAAGAAAATGCACATTATACACGAGAAATTACGGTACATGTCAAAATGGCTAGATTGGGATAAACAGAATTATGACACTTCCACCTTTAAATAAATACTTGAAGTATGGGTCTCATACTACTCCATATGGGCGCATAGCTATTGAAATGTATATGCCAATAGCTTTAGAGTGATGTCTTTGTGTAATTTCAGATCTAGAGGCTTCTTGAAAACATTGGGGATACGTTGTTGAACTCCTGTTTTCTTTTGCCTGGCTCGAGTGATAGGCGCATCTGGATGATGCCATCTAATATGGATTAACGTGTTCAATGTGTTTCCATGCACATACTGCACGGCTATTGAACAGCGCCGACTCAGTTTCCTCGCCTGAGCCGCCACTCGAACGCCATCGCTGTTGTATTCCACAGTGAACCTGAACCTCACAGCTGATTTGAAGCCGATGTGTCTTTGTAGCTGCTTCTAGCTGCTGCTTCTAGCTGCTTTCTGTGGGCTGAACTCGCTGCAACACGAACCTTTCTTCTTCTTGAGTTTTGTTGTTTAAGGCGGCTAGCAAACAGCTTTAGCCGCATTACTGCCACCTGGTTTGGAGTTTTAATAGCGCAATGAACTCGGGCTGAGCCTATTGTCTGACTGCATGCACTGGACCGTGACATCGGTACCGGGACGAATACATAAAGCGTTACACCTCTAGTAGTTAGTAAAGGGTGCTGGATTAACTAACCGTGCGGCAGGATTCCAGTTCCCCTGCCAGAATCTTGAGCCCCTCCAACACAATGAGTCCAGCGATGACAGCATTGGTTGTCGCAATAGCTGGGATTATGTTACCTGCCATGGCTGGTACAACAAATCCAGTTAAATACATAAATGTTTCCCTAAAGGTAGTTGTGTTTTAAACATAGAAAGCAAAAAAAACTTACACTTGACATCAAAGCGACTTTTCATGCTCATGCTAAAGATGTACATTCGAAGGTTGGCCGCTGCTGTGACAAAGTCCATTGCAGGGGGATCATCCTGACAAGACAAGCGGGCACTATTCTCAAACAGGTCAATCAAAACACAGCCTCACAGTACCTATGAAACCATTAGATCAATTTAGTAAGAGTTCGGGCTGCACGATATTTTATTTGAGCATCGTCATCGCGATGCACGTGTATGAGATCACATCGCAGGGTCTGCTGCGATGTTAGTGTACTGGAATATACAGTGAATCAACTGTAATATTAAAAGTGACCAGCAGAGGCACCTGTTCGGACATGCTAATAGAAAGAATGTACGCCTGCTACATTTACTATTTGATGAAATTATGCAGGCACTGGCAGCTGCGTGAGTGCATGAAGTGCTATCAGTGCCACTGCGTAAATGGGAGTGAATGTGTTCTTTTTTTAATACAGTACATAATTATAAAATGTAATTACTAGGAAACTTATTATTTGTATCAGAATGCTTTAGTTAAAACACTGTACGATCACACTGTGATAATATGGAATTCATTTAGTTTTGTAATACAGGAGTAGATTGATTATTTTGTTCAGATAGTCAGCCAAGGCTGCGAGGAATGCAAAGTTATCAGTCCTTTCACCATCGTTCCTGTCATACTGTGTTGCATGTTTTGGTTTGCACATTAAGGACAAAACTCCTGTTTTTTGTTTTAATTCCTCATTTTAAAAAAACATCATTCAAGCAACATGTTTTTCCTCATCTTTTTGAGATTGTAGGGTAAAAGCTGCAGCTAGCTACTAGTGTGGACTGAATGGTTGGCAACAACAATGAAATGCCAGTATTTTGAGGGTAATAGCCCATCAATGGCACATTGAAAAAGAAAACTATGAACTAGTTTGTTTTTGGACCGGTGAACTTAGTTCAAAATTTTGAATTATGAACTGTGGACTGAACTAATTCATTTTTGGAACAATGAATTGAATTTTGAACTAGTTCACGTAGTAAATGAACTTTCCCAACACTGATCCTGTGCAGGTTTAAAAAAATAATAATTTCATTGTCATTTTTTTCCACTATCATGCAGACCTACTTTGAGTGGATTTAAAAAGTCGGGAAAACGCGTGTCATAGTGTTGTGACCAATAACAACTAGAAATGCATGGATGTAGTGTGGTGTAATACACAGTGGTTCTGTGTACCACACCAGACATCTTCAGCTCATGATCTTTTGAAATTGTGAACATCATTAAATGCAAATATATTGAACTTGGACGTTAAACTCAATGAAGACAAGATTGTGTTTCATTTCCAAAGACTCGTTTTTGTAAATTTTCCAAGAGATTCAAAGATGGGTTACCTTATCCCAGACGAGCTCTGCACCGTCTCCTTTCTCGTCTAACAGCGAGTGGAGGGTCTCCACGCTTTCCTGGAATAGCTTGCAGTAGCCCCAAACACCAAGAACCTGCTGGTCCTTTAAACCTGAACTGGAGGACTCTTCCTTAGGACATCCTACAGCAAATAATACCAAAGTCACTCAAACACACCATGGCATTGAATACTGAATAACACTAAATATACATACATAAATCACCTTTACCAGTGCAGTATTTTCATACATTAGGTTAAGCAAGTTACAATGGCTGCTGGAATGATATGATACAAAAATGTTTATCAACACACCAGTTTTCTCCAGCTTCTGCCAGTCCAGTGGTGTAGGAGCTTTCCTCTTCTTCCACAGTTTGTCCATAGTTAATAGGTACATGATATCATCTTTGAAAAGCTGGAGAACAGAACCAACAGTTTGTCCATAGTTACTAGGTACATGATGTCATCTTTGAAAAGCTGGAGAACAGAACCAACAGTTTAACAGTGACACTCAATTCATTTCAACTTGAGCCATATAGGTATGAGAACAACCGCATTATGTGGACAGACATATTATATTGCCTAAGCAGAGCTAAGTGAACACTGCAGGCAGTATTGCCAATTGGCCTGGCTGGTAATTGGTACCTTATTGAAGAGTTTGACAGAGTCATATTTGTTGCTGCGGGCCCACTGCTTGGTAGAGACACGCTTGACGTCTCCATCCTTTTCTGCGGCTGTGGCGCGAGCTGCCGTTTCTTCAGGGTTCCCTGTATTAAAGAACACACACTGTTCACACGCAAAGTTCTTTCCTGTGTAAGATTGCTCTAGATGCATAGAGTACATATTTGCAATGAACAGCTACCCCACACAAATGAAGACAGCCAACCTGAGATGGAGTCCCTTCAAGTCAACGTCTTGATGAATTTTGTAAAAAATAAAAAAAATAAATAGAAAAAGCCCAAACTCACATGAAGCCTCTGGATCCGCTGTGTCAGGTGACACATCTTGATCAGCATCCTCCTCTCCAAATAGCTGGCTGGAAAAGCATATGGTAAATGCACTTAATTTATAGAGCACATTTGGTCGTCAATTCAACAACTGATGGTACATCTTGATTTGTATTTCAGTCAATAATAGTTCTTGAATTGATAGTTGAATCAGACTCACTTGAAGAGATATTTTGCCCAGACAATGCAGTGAATGGGCTCAGACGGTGTGTTTCTTATAGTGCATCCTGGGAAGGTCTTCTGAGCAGGTTTCGGTTGGCACTCATAGCACTCTGTCATTCCCTGAGGGAGGACAATAAACAAAACATTTGAAGCATAAACTTGAGTCTAAGCTTGTTTGCGTGGTTTCATTTCACAACACAACAGTGGGTGATGGTACAGTATATATCAGGAGTAATTTTAAGGCAGCACCTTCTTGATTACTGTGACCTGTCCAAGGTATCCTGCTGTGCCACTCTCAATGAGAGGGATGTCGGCTGCCAAACACATCCTGTTCACATGGTTGCGGGCAGCTGAGAGAGAAAACGTAGATTAATATCTTCATCGTCTTGGGGAAAATGAAACAAGGTCAATGAGCCCAGATGTGCATATAGTACCTCGGTTATCCAGAGCGTTCATCACCAGGATGAAATTGTTAAAGAACTCAACGTTGTAGTCAGGACTGTTGGGGGGAAATTATTATTTTATAATGCATGATTCCACTTCCACTTCAATATTCATTAGCAAAATTGATACACAACAAGGAACATTACTTCATGATGCTGTCATGGTAGGAAGTGATATTTGCAGAGGGACAAAACTGCAAGGCACTCTCTTTGGCGACCTGGTTATGAAGACATAATATTTAATTGCAGTTACTAGGTCACAAACTCAGCAACTGTGCATTGTTAGAATAGCAGGTATCTCAAACTGTCACATTTTGAACATACCTGTGCTTTAGACTTGCCAACATGCTTTTTTTGAAAGAGGAACTGGCGATTCAAATTGCTGACATCAATTGTGTCCAAGTCAATCTGTAAAATGAAGATTTCATGTTATCAAGCTCATGTATCCATGCAATAAGTATTTTTATTATTCTGCAGACAAAAATATTAAGAAATAGGAACATATAAACTATACAATCCATAAGGACGTGCTAGATACTTTGGTAAGAGCAGGTTCAGACATACAAGTATACAGTTAACACTAACGGTACATAAACTGTAAGTGTCCATGCCTGCGTTATAAACATATCCAAAAATAGTGCACATTTAAAGTTTCCTTGTCTACAATTAATTTGATCTCTCACTAATAAGGCTACAACGTACTGCCAAATTGTTATTTTATTTTTTGTTACTCAGTTTACAAACTTAACAAAACTATAGAAACGAGATGTAGATCATCATTTATCCACAAGGGAAATTCCCACAGATAAAGCTACATTTAAAAACTCAACATAAACTACTGGAAAGGCTGCCAGCCCCGTTGTCAAAGCCTTTATTTGATCACTGTTTTCCTATCGTATGATTATTTGACTTTGACCACAGCCGAAACAACACATTGTTTTGATAACATATGTCTATTTTTTTTCTTATTGTCAGTACGAACGCTAAGCGAGTTAATACAAGTGTGAGACTATTTTGTGTGCAGTCCTCCCTCGAGTGTCAAGTCATCAAAGCGGGTATTGTATATGATAATAAGTCAGTATTACTTTTGTAGTCAAATATCTTCAGTCTCCACGTTTTACATTTTAGTACCACCAGTCTTTTTTTTTTTTTTTTAAACACAAGTATCTGTACTTCTACTTTAGTAAAAATTGTGAGTACCTTTGCCACCTCTGTTAATTAGCTGGGATTTTTGTGTACCAGTGCGACATGTCCTATTAATTCCCTATGAACGCCAAACACATTCTGTATCTGTAGCGGTCTATCATTGTGTCAAGATCACGTCATCGGACTTACCTGTGATTGCACATGTAAGAGCAGATAAATGTGACTGAATCTAAAAACCAAATGTAAACATTATTATAAGTATTCAGGCGAACTTAGACGTGTTAATGGCGCCAAAATACCTTTTCTGACGATCGTACATTCCACGAACGTTAAGTGTTCCTAGACATTTATTTAAGTATACTACGTTGAAATGAATAATCAAAATACATGACTATGCTTGAATTCTACTTCTAATAGGAGCCCTAACCAGTCACCTAAGCTGTGGACAGATGAGATGTACAGTACAGCGCTGCACAAAGACTTCACATGGTAGCAAGCTAGCAAGTCTGTAGCACAAAGACCTTAGCATGCTAGCCGGCTAAGCTAAGAGGCAAAGCAACGTAAGTGGTACAGACCACTTCGATGTTTTGGAAGCCAGTGAGGACGAGGTTCTTGAGCAGCTCACAGCCGATACCTCCCGCTCCCACCACCAAAACCTTGGCCTTAGAGAGGGAGTCGACCAACTCCTTTCGAAGGGAACCCACAAGTTGCACCATGTTGACAGCTTCAGTCACAAACTAAGCCTGTAGCACCGGGATGCTAGCGGTTAGCTTTGTATTCCACCACGGAAGGATTGGCGATGCCCTGCATAGATATGATGACCTAGATGCCTCGATCAACGCAGTTGGCCCGTTTCACGACACGTCAGCGTGTCTTCCATATTGGATGAGGCTAATCTGACACGAATGCAAGTACATATCCATCCATCCATTTTCTGAGCTGCTTCTCCTCATTAGGGTCGCGGGCGTGCTGGAGCCTATCCCAGCTATCATCGGGCAGGAGGCGGGGTACACCCTGAACTGGTTGCCAGCCAATCGCAGGGCACATACAAACAAACAACCATTCGCACTCACATTCACACCTACGGGCACTAATTTAGAGTCTCCAATCAACCTACCACGCATGTTTTTGGGATGTGGGAGGAAACCGCAGTGCCCTGAGAAAACCCACTCGTAAAGTAGCAATCAAACCAGCTGCCCCTAATATTGTTCATACTAGGCATTACGGTAATAAATCGCCAACTCGAGGCGAAAGCCACCTACAAAATAAAAGCTTCCCGATAATACGGAGGTCAATGCTTTTCAGTTAAGGAATGCAACCAGTAAGGTTAATTTGAATCTTAATCTTAATCTCTGATTAACGCGCCGTAGTAACCCTGAGGTGTACGGACGCGCGTTTGTGAAAACAAATGCAGCGCAGCAAATGGGCTCTGTTACATTATTTAAAAGGATAAAGCAGCAAAAATGTGTGTTTAAAGTTTGTTTGAGTAACTGAGAGACAGTGGGTGATCACGCAACGCCATATTCTTAAATTGTAAAGTAAAATATTAGCAAAGTGCGTAAATTATTGCGAATTACACACGCGTTACATGACCCGTGAAAATGATCAATGAAAATACCCTACTGAATATTTTTTCTTTGTTATGTCACGTCCTCGCATAAACGCGAATGAAACCCGAAATTTGGGAATTACCCTGAAGGCAACAGCAGCTGACCGGAAAGTCATTGGTTCATCCAGGCCAATGTACTGTCATTTGGACTCATTCTACCAAGGGGACCGCAAGCAAGTAGCCACGCGGTTGAACTCCTGTAAGTCACACCCCGCACCTAAATTATAAAGTCGAGTCGTATAAACTGCGGTACAATGACGAACGTAATATCTCGTCACAACCCACACAGTCAAGAATCTGTCGCGTAAATAAATGGGTGAAAATCAATAGGGCACTGAAGACACCACACGTTTATTTGCCCTTCGAGTGTTTGTGTGTGTGGGCTGGTGAAGCCACAGTTTAATTCATCATCCAGCCCTCAAAGGGGACGTTTAGAACAGGCAGAGACTACTAACCAAGTTTCATTTGATTCACGTAGGAGACCTGGATACAACGTCTCCGTTTAACTTTTCTGTCGTTGTTTTCTTTCTTTCTTGTTGTTGTTGTTGCTGTTGCCAAGCCCGAGAGGAGACAGCGGCCAACACTGCAGCAGGCGGAAAGCACACTAAAAGAACGATGGGCTCCTCAGGACGAGTCTGGCCTTTGCTGACACTTGCATTTCTGCTGGGGCTTCATCACACCTCATGTTTCTGGATCCTCAATGTTGTCTTCCCTCCCAATTCCAACGCTCAAAACCATAGCGGCATCACACCTCCGCTCATCATTGGTAAGTTTACCTTGCTGTCCCTGTTTTTTTCCGATTAGTCCCCATTCAATCAATCAATCAATCAATCAATCAATCAAGATCTCAGTTGAAGAGGTACATCTCGACAAAAATAGTCACCTTGTGGCATGTTGGTGTCAAGGGACCATGTTGAAGTGAGTTGTGGAGTTTCATTTAGACAAAAATACTGCTTTACCACCATCTTGTAGTAGCTTCATGTCAAAGACCTATGTTGAAGTGAGTTGAGGAGTTTAATTTGGACAAAAATGGTGCTTTTCTGCCATTTTATGGCATCTTAAAATGAAGGTACTATGTTGAAGTGTGTTGAGGAGTTTAATTTCGAGTAAAATAGTGCTTTGCCACCATCTTGTGGCATCTATAGGCAATAACAGTATACAACTTTTTAGGGCAGCGTCAATTACATGTGATTTTTTTTGTCATTCGAGGAAGGGCTTGGTGCCTATCCTCTGCGAATGGCCGGGGTTCATTGTAATACCACTGGACAGAAAGCTGGCAGGAAACAGGATGTCAGCCAGGAATGCAATGAAATTACCGCAACACTATTAGGATTCGATTACAGTACATCCAAACCAGGTGAACGGTGTATGAACTACAACAGTTTGTACCTGTATATGTGCATTCCACTTTTGAAGGGACCAAAGGTAATGGGACAAATTAACAATCATAAAATCAAACTTTCACTTTTTAATACTTGGTTGCAAGTCTTTTGGAGTCAATTACAGCTTGAAGCCTGGAATGGGTAGACATGGGTATTACAATTTATGAATCAATTCATTGATTGTTAATGAGTCTGTGCTATCCTCATGCTTGTGTAGGTTTTCTCCAGGTACTCTGGCTTTTTTCCATATTCCAAAAACACGCATGCATTAAGACACCTTTTATTTTTGTAGGTATTGCTGGAACTAATACATTAATAAGATGCATGTTTGTCTCTGAAAGAAAGCTAAACAACACTTTAGATAGTCATGAAGCAAGTCTATGAGTTTGTGGATTTTTTTTTTTTTTTATTATTCCTAAACATTTTGGTTGAACTTCAAATAGTATGAGTTTCACGGTGTTCCACTTTGGAGGTTCCGCTGTAAACTGTTCAGATTAGATTAAGTGGAACGTTTTGAATTTCATGTGGGTGGTATTATGGCAGAGGTAAGAGTTGTGAGCTTGGGGCCCACAAGGCTGTTTATTTAGTAAAACAAACCTGCTCACCGTCTCTATGAATGTGACCAGGCTGTTCATTTATCTGTGAAATTATGGGCTTGCGCAAAAATAATGACAGTAGTTAATAAATATGTATATTTTAAATGATTAGATGACTATGTACTATGTTATGCTAATATTCAACTGATGGAATTACATTTAAACATTATGCTATCATGTAATGTTGCATTTACTGTATATCCTGTACATTTTCTGTTCCACTCTCAACTAAACAAATATATTATGGCCTTAAAGGGGCTTGTTATTCACTTTTGGGTGCTTTCAATGCTCATCTCTGACTTATTAATGCAGTTCCAGGAAACTTGGGGAACCGTCTGGAAGCTAAGATAAACAAGCCACAGCTGGTCCACTGGATGTGCTACAAGAAAACAGTTCACTGGTTCCCCTTGTGGATTGACCTCAACATGTTCATGCCTATTGGCGTGGACTGCTGGATCGATAACATTAGGTAACACAAACTAATGTGTTTCACCTCCTGCTCCCAGACATGGGAAATATCGTTGCTCAGTCTCTGACGCAAGTCAGGTGATCGGTGCCATCAAAGGGGAAAGTATTTGATCAGGTTGTTCTTTGGGCCTACACTGCTCCCACGTTTTAACCCTCACTATTACATCGGACAACACTTTTGACATTTTCTCATATTATGTCCTATTAGGGTATGTTTTTAAATAGTCTGACACAAATATCTTTGTTTAGACTTGTTTACAACAGGACATCAAGACGGTCATTCAACTCGCCAGGTGTGCAAGTGCGGGTGCCAGGGTTTGGACAAACCTATCCCATTGAGTTTCTTGACAATAACAAATTGGCCGGTGAGATGAATAAATCTATTTTGGTCAAATTGTGGATATTTGTATTGATTAAAGAGGGAAAACATATCATTTCATAAAGACGGCAATATAATCTGTTGAGGTTAAGGGTTACATTCTGTTAACCTGCATGGGCTGAAAAAGAATTTTGAGCATTGTGTGCATTACCTTGAAATAAAACAATATGATTCAGGTGTATTTGAATGAATTTAAAGTTATTGCAGTAACTCGGTTTGCTTTCTTCGCAGGTTATTTTTACACTATGGTGCAGCATTTAGTCAATATTGGCTACACTCGAAACGAGACTGTCCGAGGGGCACCGTATGATTGGAGGTTAACTCCTAGTAAGTAGTGAAAACATTATGCACTACACTACACTACATTGTGTATGCAGTGCTGTGAAAAAAATATTGGCCCCGTTTTCAAATTCTAATTTGTTTGCACGGGTTCGCTACTTTAATATTCAAGATCAACAAACAAATATTAATCAGAAAAAGATAACACAAGTAAATATAAAAATGCAGTTTTTATGGTGATTTTATTTATTGAAGACAAAACAACATTCAAACTTACCTAGCACTGTGTGACAAAGTAGTGTCCCCTAAACCTAATAAGTGGTTGGCTCACCCACGGGCAGCACCTACTGAAATCAAGGTTGTGTGTGTTTTTTTTTATAACTGCCAATGAGTCTTTCACATCTCTTCTCTTCCTTGCAGAATTGTTTTAATTCAGTAACACTGGAGGGTTTTCAAGTCACTGATGGTGTAGTGGTGCATTTGCCTGACTTCGGTGCAGGCAGTGTGTGCTCAGTTCCCACTCAGTGGCGGTGTGAATGTGAGTGAGAGTGGTTTTCCCTGTCTATATGTGCCCTACGACTGACTGGCGACCAGTTCAGGGTGTAGTCCGCCTTTCACCCAAAGTCGGCTGGGATAGGCTCTGAATACGATAAGTGGTACTGAGAATGAAGGGAGGGTTTTTGAGAATGAACAGTTTTTTTAATATATATATGTATATTTCACAAATTCTGTCAGGGTATGTAAACTTATGAGCATAGCAAAATTAAACCTGACTGGGACTCTTGCAGTTTCAAAATTCCCCTATCACCCATCAAAGACCAACAGTTGCATGATTCTGCAGGTATCTGTGCAAATGTGGTGGGAACACAGACAGTTTGCAGGTCTGTTTTAAGCGCCCTCTCAAACACTATTTCCACTGTCCCATTAAAAAAAAATACACATTTATGGCATGTACAGTCTCACAGTTTTAAGGTTCCCACGGTTTCCACCCCTTTCCTTGATTTAACACACACACTAGTAAATCACAAACTTTGTAGTGTCTGTACGAAATAATAACATTTTTAAATATTTAGATTTTTGCGTGTTTTAGGAAAAATGTGAATTTCACCATGATTTTTTTTTCATTTTATTTTATTGCTGTCACATGTCAAAATTTTGACCTGAACAGCATGTAATGGTTTTAAGCAAATTATCAGACCTGTAACATAATCCACACTATTTGAAATGTGTGAATATATCAGTTCTCGCGTGGTTAATCTTTTTCTGTAGATGACAGGAGTTGCTACGACAATGATGATGACAGATGAATGCATGAATGTTGATGTCCTTTCCTTGCCCTCCGACAGATGAGAATGCAGAGTATCTCATAAAGTTGCAGGAGTTGGTGGAACAGATGTACGAGCAGTACCAGGAGCCTGTTTACTTGCTGGGGCACAGCATGGGCTGCCACTACGTCCTCTACTTCCTCAACCATCAGCCTCAGGCCTGGAAGGACAAGTACATTCGGGGCTTCATTTCCCTGGCGGCTCCGTGGGGGGGTGCTGTTAAAGTACTGAGAGTCATAGCATCAGGTACTGCATGGCATGGCATGACATGTATTTCCCACCATTTAGTGAGCCGAGGCACATACTTTTCATGAGCAAAACGTCTCTGCATGCACACCACAGAAAAAATAAATAAAAATCACAAAAAGTGGACATAGGTGTAATTAAGTGCCTTCTGCCATCTGGTGGAGGAGCCTTGAATTGTTCTTCCTGTCACTTGCTGTCACTGGCACAGATAGAGGAACAAAGATACATTGTGGTAAATAAATGATTTTCGGACCATTCAATCGAAATTGTATAATTTTCCATGACACATATGATGATCTCTCACAGAACACTAATGTGCCACAGTACAGTGGTTGGAAATCACTAGCATACGCTATAGTGAAATACAGATACTGTATAAGAGACTGTACAGGATTTAGCCTTTTTTTATTTTTTTTTAGGGGAAAATGACGGCATCCCAATGATTTCCAACATCAAGATCCGGGAGGAGCAAAGGATGGCGACAACAAATCCCTGGATGCTGCCAACAGAGAAGGCGTGGCCAAAGGAGCACATCTTCTTATCCACACCAAAGTTCAACTACACCAGACAGGACTACCAGCGCTTCTTCAAAGACATCAATTTTGAGGATGGATGGTAAATTCATACTGTACTTACAGGATACCTTTTGCTGCTCAATTTCAGATGTTCTGCAGAGCCAGATTGATTTGATGTATTCATTTGGATTGCCTCGTTTTTATTTGGTCATCCCTGACTGATGACTCCAAAGTAACAATTACGGCGTAGCAATTATTATCCAGTATTTGATCTGTACCCTCCTTGAGCCATCACCTTATCGTGGTGGAGGGGTTTGTGTGTCCCAATGATCCTAGGAGCTAAGTTGTCTGGGGCTTTATGCCCCTGGCAGGGTCACCCATGGCAAACAGGTCCTAGGTGAGGGACCAGACAAAGCACGGCTCCAAAAACCCCTATGACGAGTACAATAAATGGATTCAGATACAGAAGCTGGCTCTAGGGACGTGGAATGTCACCTCTCTGGCAGGGAAGGAGCCCGAGCTGGTGTGTGAGGTCGAGAAGTTCCGACTAGATTTAGTCGGACTCGCCTCCACGCACAGCTTGGGCTCTGGTACCAGTCCACTCGAGAGGGGTTGGACTCTCTTCCACTCTGGAGTTGCCCACGGTGAGAGGCGCTGAGCAGGTGTGGGTACACTTATTGCTCCCCGGCTCGGCGCCTGTACTTTGGGGTTCACCCCGGTGGACGAGAGGGTAGCCTCCCTCCGCCTTCGGGTGGGGGGACGGGTCATGACTGTTGTTTGTGCCTATGCACCAAACAGCAGTTCAGAGTACCCACCCTTTTTGGAGTCCTTGGAGGGGGTGCTGGAGAGCGCTCCCGCTGGGGACTCCATCGTTCTGCTGGGGGAGTTCAATGCTCACGTGGGCAATGACCGTGAGATCTGGAAGGGCGTGATTGGGAGGAACGGCCCCCCCGATCAGAACCAGAGCAGTGTTCTGTTATTGGACTTCTGTGCTCGTCACGGATTGTCCATAACGAACACCATGTTCAAGCATAAGGGTGTCCACACGTGCACTTGGCACCAGGACACCCTAGGTCGCAGTTTGATGATCGACTTTGTGGTCGTGTCATCGGACTTGTGGCCCAATGTCTTGGACACTCGGGTAAAGAGAGGGGCGGAGCTGTCAACTGATCACCACCTGGTGGTGAGTTGGCTCCGATGGTGGGGGAAGATGCCGGTCCGACATGGCAGGCCCAAACGTATTGTGAGGGTCTGCTGGGAACGTCTGGCGGAATACCCTGTCAGAAGGAGTTTCAACTCCCACCTCCGACAGAACTTTGCTCATGTTCCGGGGAAGGCGGGGAACATCGAGTCCGAGTGGACCATGTTCCGCTGAGGCGGCCGACCACAGCTGTGGCCGTAAGGTGGTCGGTGCCTGTCGTGGCGGCAATCCCCGAACCGGACGTCTTCGAGGAAATTCTGGTCCACCACCCGGCGTCTCAGGAGGGGGAAGCAGTGCACCATCAACACTGTGTATAGTGGGGATGGGGCGCTGCTGACCTCGACTCGGGACATTGTGACCCGGTGGGGAGAATACTTCGAAGACCTCCTCAATTCCACCGACACACCTTCCCACGAGGGAGCAGATTCTGGGTTCTCTGAGGCGGGCTCTCCTATCTCTGGGGTTGAGGTCACCGAGGTGGTTAAAAAGCTCCTCGGCAGCAAGGCCCCGGGGGTGGATGAGATTCGCCCGGAGTTCCTCAAGGCTCTGGATGTTGTAGGGCTGTCCTGGTTGACACGCCTCTGCAACATCGCATGGACATCGGGGACAGTGCCTCTGGATTGGCAGACTGGGGTGGTGGTCCGGAGGGTGTTTTCGAACTACAGGCGGATCACACTCCTCAGCCTCCCTGGTAAGGTCTATTCAGGGGTGCTGGAGAGGAGGGTCCGTCGGGAAGTTGAATCTCAGATTCAGGAGGAGCTGTGTGGTTTTCGTCCTGGCCGTGGAACAGTGGACCAGCTCTACACCCTTGGCAGGGTCCTCGAGGGTGCCTGGGAGTTCGCCCAACCAGTCTACATGTGTTTTGTGGACTTGGAGAAGGCGTTCGACCGTGTCCCTCGGGGAGTCCTGTGAGGGGTGCTTCGGGAGTATGGGGTACCGAACCCCCTGATACGGGCTGTTCGGTCCCTGTACGACCGGAGTCAGAATTTGGTCCGCATATCCGGCAGTAAGTCTGACTCGTTTCCGTTGAGGGTTTGACTCCGCCAAGGCTGCCCTTTGTCACCGATTCTGTTCATAACTTTTATGGACAGAATTTCTAGGTGCAGCCGAGGCGTAGAGGGGTCTGGTTCGGTGGCCTCAGTATTGCATCTCTGCTTTTTGCTGATGATGTGGTTCTGTTGGCTTCATCAAGCCGTGACCTCCAACCCTCACTGGAGCAGTTCGCAGCCGAGTGTGAAGCGGCTGGGATGAGAATCAGCACCTCCAAATCTGAGACCATGGTCTTCAGTCGGAAAAGGGTAGCGTGCCCTTTCCAGGTCGGGGATGAGATCCTGCCCCAAGTGGAGGAGTTCAAGTATCTTGGGGTCTTGTTCACGAGTGAGGGAAGAATGGAACGGGAGATCGACAGGCGGATCGGTGCAGCGTCTGCAGACGCGGACTTTGTATCGGTACGTTGTGGTAAAGAAGGAGCTAAGCCGAAAGGCAAAGCTCTCGATTTACCGGTCAATCTACGTTCCTACCCTCACCTATGGTCACGAGCTGTGGGTCGTGACCGAAAGAACAAGATCCAGGATACAAGCGGCCAAAATGAGTTTCCCCCGCAGGGTGTCCGGGCTCTCCCTTAGAGATAGGGTGAGAAGCTCGGTCATCCAGGAGGATCTAAGAGAAGAGCCGCTGCTCCTTCACATCGAGAGGAGCCAGATGAGCTGGCTGGGGCATCTGATTCGGATGCCTCCCGGACGCGTCCCCGGTGAGGTGTTCGGGGCACGTCCCACCGGGAGGAGACCCCGGGGACGACCCAGGACACGCTGGAGAGACTACGTCCTTCGGCTGGCCTGGGAACGCCTCGGGATCCCCCCGGAAGAGCTGGATGAAGTGGCTGGGGAGAGGGAAGTCTGGGCATCTCTGCTAAAGCTACTGCCCCCGCGACCCGACTTTGGATAAGCGGTAGAAAATGGATGGATGGATATTTGATCTGTTCAGAATCTGGCCAGTAACATTAAAGCCAAATATGTCAAGCACCCTTCCGTACAATTGGAGAAAAAATTAGAACGTACCACATGAGGACTGATGAACGTGGTTGGTTTCAGGTACATGTGGGAAGACACGAAGAACCTCACTGCTGATCTCCACCCGCCCGGTGTTGAGGTGTGGTGTATGTACGGCGTCGGACTACCTACTCCAGTGACCAATATTTACGACGAAGGGTATCCCAACGCAGACCCTGTCGACTATGTTTATGACGACGGGGATGACACCGTGGGCAGCCGAAGCATGAGTCTCTGCAAAAACTGGTCGGGCCAGCAGGAGAAGCCTGTGCATGTTACAGAATACAGGGGGCTGCCACACCTTGATATTGTATTCAATGAAAAAGTGCTCAATCAAATACAGCAAATATTAGAGGGGAAATCGGAGATACCCAACGAAGTTGATGTCAGGTCTGGGCAGATATAGCAAACAACAGCATTTTGAATTGGATTAAAAAGCACATGCAGCAAATAACAAGTTGTGTAAGCCTGACCCCAAGTTTATAAACATGATCCCTATTTGTAAACTATGTACTTTGAAGGAGAGATTCTTTTTTTTCCCCAAGATGATAATTTTGTAGTTCATGAAGATGTTGTGTTGCCTAGCTTTTTGTGGTTATTGTGGATTTTTGATTTGCCTGTAATAATAGATTTTGTTGTAAAACTGACCGAAGGTAACAAGAAGCATCCAATGTTATTGTCCTGCACCAATACATCAATCCACAGTAAACCCAGTTGTCGTCATTATCGTGCGCGTGTGTGTTACTGCGACCGAACGGAAGGCGGCGTTTTGGAGTCGCACTTTTGTTTTCGTTCGACGTATCTGAGCTCGATTACTCCCACCTTGACTGAAGTTGCCTTACCGGGTTGGATTGCTCTGCGTTCTGTTGTTGATCCTCGTGACCGTCACTTGCGGATGCTCGCAAACAACGTCAACATTTCAAGGTTCCATAAACGGTACAGGGAGAAGTTACTCGTCCGATAGCATCTTAGCGACACAAGCGCAATGTTTTTTCGGCTATGAGACATCGGGAGCCATGGGGGGGCTTAAGCAGCGGGTAGCCGCCTTCTCGCTTGTCGGAGTGGCTTTGTTTTTGTGGCTGTTTTGTGGAAGGAGCTCCGGCGAACCTGTGGGGAAATGTGGCGGCGGCGGCGAGCCGTGCCAGTCCCCGGGACCTCCGGTGGTCCTCGGTAAGTGTTGACCGTAGCGCCCCGTAGTGTTCTCTTTCCATGCTTCGCTTTTGGCGTCGTTTGCGTCGATCTTAATTGACAACAGTTGAGCGAACGACGACAAGGGAGACATTTCTTTCCTTTTCATAAACTGTCAACATTTTGGGAATTACACAAACAAATCTATTCGATTTAGGTTAGTAACTCAAATAAAAGCTCAAGTGACTATTTGGCCCGGCGGTCCGACTAACTTTAAACGCCCGTCACTGAAACTTCGAATTTCGAACTTCAGCACTTCGATGGATCGATCCCTTTAGACATGTGCTGACATTGTATACAGTTGCGAAGTCAATGAAACCAAGCCCCTGAATGGGAAACTATGACCTTCTCTACATCTAGAGACGCTTGTTTACAATCCCATCATGAGACTGCTGTTATGGGGTTAAACACATTCCCTTAGCCAATCCCATCGTTTATCTGCACAAGACATCATGTGGTTCTTTTCACTCAGACTGTTGTAGGTTGACGTCATCCAGTTTCCATTATCATTCTGTTCGCATTGCCCCCACCCCCCACCCGTTTACCCACTTGACCAAATGTGGTTGAGTTTGGGGAAACCTTATCTTGTGCCTACTTGTTCTGTTCAAATGAGGACCGGATAACAGTTTGTGTGACAAGCACATAGCTGGAGCCACAAGCCGTGTAGGACCTATCTTAATGTGTGTCTGGATTTGTGTTGGAATATTTGTATGTCCCCCCCCCCCCCTTGATGATAAAGATGTGTGGCAGACCGTAACACTAACCTTTCACTAACAGTTGTAAAACTACGATCAATGTTTTGTCAAAATGGCCACGTGGACTCAATGCCATCAATGGTCAAAAGTTCATTCAAAATAAAACTTATCGCAGTGCTTTCTCCACCCCCCTTTCACCTTGATCATTTGGTCAATAATCGTGATATGAATCTCTAAATATATATACTGTACTGTATGTGTGTTTCTGGCGATTGCAGTTCCGGGGGACCTGGGAAACCAGCTGGAAGCAAAGCTGGATAAACCCAGTGTGGTTCATTACATTTGTTACAAGAAGACGGACACTTTCTTCACTTTATGGCTCAACTTGGAGCAGCTAGTGCCTGTTGCCATCGACTGCTGGATGGACAACATAAGGTATGACACCTGTCCATACCGTCTGAATTTTTGGGGTTTGCATTCACTGCAAATTAGGTAATCGTACAGTGGTACCTTAACTTACAATCACCCCAACTTAGTTGTTTGAGGTGCAGCATGTTGCTTGGTCAATTTGAATAATAAAAAAAAAAAAAACGAGCTTCAGATAAGCTGCCGCTCGAGTGAAGTAAAAAAAAAAAAAAAAAAAGGAGGGTGGCAGTCGCCGATGGACTTTCAGCCTTTCCACAAATGGGACAAACAGTCAAACACACAATGGAAACACTTGCAAGGAGCATGGAAAAGGTGCTCACACTGAACTTACTTCGTGGTACATGACCAACTGGAGCTGGAGTCAGAGCTCCTGATGTCACTCTTTATTAAAGACGTAGTAAATAATATTGCCGTATTTTGGAAGCAGCATAAGATTAATGTCATTTCAAAGGGGTGAATTTGTAAGTTAAGGTGCAACTCATTTAGCTTTGTACACATTCGATACAGTTTTGTCAATGATGATCTTTTTCACATTGATTCCTGTTCAAGTGTCTTTTGGTACAGTCCAGGCTTAAATTTGGTCCTTCAAAAAGGACATTTTGACAGAGAGTGCTGAGTGAGTGGAAAAAACCGGACAGTTCCAACACATTCAAATCTGTTGGCCTTGAGGTCGATGCCACCTTTTGATTATGACTGATGTCATTTTAAATAGCCACAATTCCGCCAAGACATATACTGTAGGTCAGTTCAGCTCAACACGGTACCGTTTGGAACTGTAAAACCCTGCCTAAATGCATCCCTTTATTCTTCACTTTAGGATCATAAGATGAAGTTGTGTTGAAGACTCTAAATTGATGTAAATGTGCGTGTGAATGGTCTATAAGTTCCCCGTGCCGGCCTTGTTGACACTCTTTCAACCATTATCCGTCTCCACTGTATGCATCCTTCCAAAGGTCACTTTTCCCAATGAAAGGTGGTGTAAACAAAGCTTGAAGTAATCCATAACACTTTGGAATGGGTCCACAAAAACAAGAAAACTGTTAAATCAGCCCTCTTAGGGAATGGAAAAAATCCCACATTTTAAATTGCCTGTTCAGAACATTTACCAGAATTAACCAGTTTTTAAAACAGTAAAGTAAGATTATATGTATATACACCGACTTGCCACAACATTATGGCCGTGGAATATACAGTGATCCCTCGTTTTTCCGCGGTTAGATTCATTCATGTAGATACATTCACGCCATAATGGCGTGCCACAGATGCATAACTTCTGCCCTCTTTGATCATATCTAAAAGTTTCACTTTTTCGCTGATGGTGATCATCATCTTCTTCCTCTTGGGCGCCCCGGACGAAGCTTTCGCAGGGGCACAGAGCTTAGGTGGCATTGTAAGGGCTTAACTAATCAACTAGTTATCACGAACACAACACTAAGATACAGTATGCGAGACAGTCAACAGCGTGAACGAGACTGGCGTGACACAACAAGGGAAGATGCTGGGTGAGGCTGCGATGATGCGCAGCCAATCAGCTCACGGGATAAATCCACTCGTTCGCTCATTGGTCGATGTCGCCTCGGGAACCAATCGCGTACCTTGTTTGAGTGCCCGTGGCATGTACAATACAGGCATGTACAAAGCCTCTGAGTCAATTCATCTCTTTGTTTGGCATGCAGGGAAACCTTCTCTCGTGCGCATCAACATGAAACAACGCGTCTTGCCGCAATATGGCTGCTGATATAGCTATATTTTTTTTCATTTTTTGATGAATTTATTTTTTTTGATGAATATTTTGGAAAAACCCACAAAGCAATGAAGCCGCAAAGCGTAAAGTGGTGAGGGAACACTGTATATCCAATACAAGGGCTGCATCAAATATTCTGCTTTTACAAAGATAATGTTGTTTTGATTGACACGGTCAAAGAGGTAGTGGTTGCAGTTCAGAATCATACTAAGAGTTGCTCATTTAGCTACATCGTGGTCAAATATTGGAAATATTGTATGACACAGTGCAGTTTGACACCACTGTGAACTACAACGACAAAAATGCACATTGTTCCCCCCTCTGACTCTCAACCGTCTCAATCAAAGGTGAGCATTATTATTCTTGTAAAAGCAGTTTTGTTTTGTTTTTCCGTACAGCTCTTATATTGTATCTAATTAGATTACAAAGGTTGTCAAATTGTGGTGGATGGTGCATATGTCCTGTCAAAAGGTTTGGACACACTTTCTCAATATCACAAAAAAAATAAAATAAAAATGTGTGCATTTAATCTTTTGACTGATACTGTACATTGTTCAGAGCAAATGTTTTAGGGCACCTTTGTTTAAATTATTTTTATACACAGAAACACAAGTTTGTTTGTTTTTTTCCCCCCCCCTCCCAGTCAACATGGCATCCACGGAACAGTCAACCCTCTGGTCAAGAATTATAATAGCGCCACACTTCTGTTAGAAATTCTTCATAAAAAAGAAGGTAGCTTTCTAGCTAACAAAGAGATGGGCAAATGAGCATTGTCATGGCTCCAGTTCAGCATCGGCTGAGGTCTGTGCTCCACAAAGTGTCAATTTTGTTACTGTATACTTGGTCCTTCTAGAATTGTAAAAAACAACAAATCTAATGGTGCCCTGAATTCTGTAACACTTGCACAGTACTGTATATACTGTAAATAAAGACGTACAGTAGCTAGGATAATACAGTCTGTCCACAAGCCAGTGGAACGGCAAGGTTGATTTTTGTTCATCACATATTTTTGAAAAGAGCTTTTGAAATACATGTTTCCTGGACTAGCATTATGCAAATTTAAGAGTTTGTCAGGCTCACAAAGCAAAAGTGTCCTACGCATAACAACCGTCATGTTCAGGTCATTCGGAACTCTTGTTAGGTCAATCGGGCTTGTGTGTCTTGCATTCCAAAACAGTTGCATTTTTGTTGTTGTAAATCATTAACACTGAATGTGTAAAGGTTCGGTGCAGGTGGAGGCAGAGGTGAAAGCAGATGGCCCAAAGGGCAGAAAAGCAAGCAAGCAGGCAAAGCAGAGCTGCACAAAATTCAAAATGTTTATTCATAGAAAAGAAAAACACACAGGGGGCTAGGATGACAAAAACACAGGGGGACGGACTCACCACAACAGACGACAACCGCCCAAAGGACGGACGAAAACAAACACAGAAATGGAATACCAAGACTAACGAAACACACAAGACGAGTGTGGATACAAAGAGCTAATTGGAGAAGTCACGAGGAGGCGGGCAAACGCAACAAACCTGAAAGACTGCTTATACCCTCATGGCAGTAATATTACATTGTAGCAGTGAGACAATATTGTCTTGTTATCTCTTCCAGTTCTAGTATCAATACACCGGCATGAAATATTACTGCTATCTGATGAGGTATATGTACTTAATGAGTATTTTCTGATCTGTCAACGTGGAATTATAAGACCACAAGATGTTTAATTACATTTTGCTTTAGGATGAATGCGTACAATCAGACAGAGCCTTGCCGAGTTCTGCAGAAAGTAATAGTGATACGCTTTCTATGATCTATTAAGCACTATTATAATCCATGCTTTATTTATTTCACTGGCATTTTGGTTTGGAAAAAGCTACTTCTGGTCAGCAGTCAAGAGCTGGTACCATCAAGTATGTAATAATACTAATAGGAAAGCATCATGTCGTAAATCATCTGAAAAGTAATAAAGGGCAGAAAAGGGAAGATGTTGTCACACATGGTGACGAAACTGCAGTGGGTGAACCTGTTTGCTGGTGTATTTGCATGTCTCGCACCGCAGAAGCAGAACGAACACCCAAGTCATGCTTTCCTAATGACTGTGTGTATGTGTGTGTGCCTGTAGGCTGATCTACAACAGGACCACACACACCACCTCGTCGCCACCAGGGGTGAACATCAGCGTCCCGGGATTTGGCCAGACGTACTCAGTGGAGTATCTGGACCCCAGTAAACGTAGTGTGGGTGAGTGTGGAAGGATGAAAGTCCACTTCGAGCCTTAAACAATCATAATTACAATCATCATACATCTCCTGTATGTCGATTCTCAATCAATCCGTTTTAGTTATTAATATTAGCATGAATGTACCCACGTGCACAGGTCAATTTAAGAGGGGTACACAAATTTACAATTCGTTACAATTTTCGTTGTAACGAATTTACAACGATTGCCTCTTCTGAAAAATCCATCTTTTTTCCCCACTGGCTGTCTTTCAAAATAGAATAAAAAATTTGTAGAATGATGTAGAATCATCACACACAAGCCTACGTCATATCGAAGCGACGGTTTCTGTTGTTGTAATACTGAATTCTGGCCAAGGGAGCGACAGAATTTCTGGATTGTGGCTTTAATGCTTCAATAAATGAATGTTTTTGGCTTTTGGACCACTAAAGTCTATCTTCAATTATGAGTGGTATAGTGTATATGAACTGACAGATGTCTTATTTGTCAAGTGAAATATGAAGTTAAATGCTTTCAGAAATATAGTCAGGCTACCAGTGCTTCCATGGCACTAAACCCAGCTTGTGCTCTTGTCTTTCTTTTAGGTATGTATTTTTTTAATATCGTACAGGCGCTGGTGGACTGGGGCTACACTCGAGGTGACGATGTCAGAGGAGCTCCCTATGATTGGAGGAAAGCACCGAGTAGGTGGAACACACGCACGCACATCTTCAGCTCCTTCCATGAGCAACTCAATTTTGACTATGAGATGCCTTGTTGCTTTCCTCGCAGACGAGAACAAGGAGTACTTCCTGGCGTTACAGGGGATGATCGAGGAGATGGCAGAGAAGGCGGGCGGGCCCGTTGTTATGATTGCCCACAGTATGGGCAACATGTACACGTTGTACTTCCTCAACCAGCAGCCGCAAGCCTGGAAAGACAAATACGTCAAAGCGTTCATCGCTCTGGGAGCGCCGTGGGCCGGCGTGGCCAAGACGCTGCGTGTGCTCACCTCCGGTGAGAGAAGAAACTGAGCATGTGCATGTGTTTTTCTTTTCAGCAGTACAAGACCACCGTGA
This sequence comes from Phyllopteryx taeniolatus, assembly GCF_024500385.1. Classification (NCBI taxonomy): domain Eukaryota; kingdom Metazoa; phylum Chordata; class Actinopteri; order Syngnathiformes; family Syngnathidae; genus Phyllopteryx; species Phyllopteryx taeniolatus. The sequence goes on from NC_084506.1 coordinate 12,133,798, forward strand.
CACCACAAACCGAGTGAACCATTGCTGCAAAGCTAGTTATTATTAGTGGTCAGACTAGATAAGACTTGGTCATTAATGAATCCTTAATTCTAATATCCTTAGCATGTCTGCTAGTTCTGAGGTTCAGGGTTCGAGTCTCAGCTCCAGCCTTCCTGTGTGGAGTTTGCATGTTCTCCCCATACTTGCCCGGGTTTTCCAATTGGTTGGCTACCATTGCAGGGTGTACTTGGCCAAAGTCAGCTGGGATAGGCTTCAGCACACCCGCAACCCTTATGAGGACAAGTGATATGAGAATAAAAATGATACTTTTACTAATTAGTTTGTCATTAATAATCACACAAATGGCCATTTGTCAGATGATCAGTAAACCATTGTGTTGGAAGAATCCACACAACAACCTTTCCCCTTACTTTTGTTCCTGTTTCTCCACTTCCAGTTCTTTAAAATGTGTTTTTTTCTGTTTGTGTTTCAGGTGACAATAACGGGATCCCGGTGATCAGACCACTAAAGATCCGCTCTCAACAACGTACGGCTGTGTCCACCTCTTGGCTCCTTCCCTACGCCCACAGCTGGCCTAAAGATAAGGTGTGTTTGCGTGCACGATTATGCATCATGAAAGCGCCAAAGAACGCACCACACTTACACGACAATGGGATATTTGACTACATTGTCAAAACAATCCGGTTCACACACACACACACACACACACACACAGATATTGTCAGATATACCCCAAACAGTGCCTTAATTTAACCTCAAAACACATGAATTAGTTTACATACCGCCAATGACTTTGAATTCAAAAGAAAAGATTACAGAAAAAATGTCAAACTTCTCAATAACTCTATGGTTAAAGTCGGGGGGGGTTGTCAAGATTCTTCTCAATAGAGAGCATGGGCAGTGCATTGAGATGATCCTGTGACATTATTTGCAGATATTGCTGGTGTGACAATCAAGATTTTCCTCATGGAATGAATCTATCTATCTATCTATCTATCTATCTATCTATCTGTCTCTGTCTATCTGTCTGTCTGTCTGTCTATATATCTATCTGTCTGTCTGTCTATCATTGAATAACATTGTTCTCCACTTTGTTGCAATATAGCGCTACAATGATTCAATGCATTGTAAAGCCTTACACTACACATTTAAGTTTTCTCACCTCCGTAGCTATCCTCTGAAGATCACCTGGGCCCAGTGTGCGACATTTCTTGGCCTGCTGAGATACATCGCCAGTGTTCACCTTCTATTGTCTATTGTTTGTCGGCTGCTTATACTTGAAGCAGAGCCCAGGTGAGGTGAAAAGAAGCGAGTGCTCGTAAAGACAATAAAACTAATATAACCCGTGGATGCAGCAGTTCACTCAAAGCATGTGGAGCAACACCACCGAACCAAATACCTCACTGCCACGGCTCCAACAAGTTCACACTGTAAGCTAATGCTAATCTGTGCATTCAACAAAACTTGAAGCACCTCTAATTACAGTGCTGTGAAAAAGTGCCCCCTTCTAAAATTCTTATTTTTTTGCAGTTTCCCCACTTAAGGTAATCAAACCTATCAGTATATATAATATCAGACAAAGATAACCCAAGTAAACATATAATGCAGTTATTAATTATTATTATTGTTTTCTTTTTATAAGGAAAACAAAATAGTGTGAAACATCTTCGGCTCCCTTGTTAAATCATGACTTAACTGTGACTCATCACAATTTTTGGTTCTTTTTCACTGACAACAACCCAGCCTGATTACCTGCAGACGAGTTCAATCACGGACCCAATAAAATATAACCTGTTTGACAAAATGAAGTCAGCCAAAAGATCTCCAAAAGCTGCAACAAAATGACACAATCCTTAGAAATTCAAGAAGAGATGAGAAATAAAGTAATTGTCATTTATCAGTCTGCAAAGGATGACAAAGCCATTTCTAAAGATTTAGGATTCCAGCGAACCATGGTGAGAGCCAGTATCCACAAATGGAGAAAGCGTGGAACAGTGGTGAATCTTCCCAAGAGTGGCCGGCCTATAAAGATTACCTCAAGAGCACAGTGACGACTCATCCAGGAGATCACACAGGACAACATCTAAAGAACTGCAGGCCTCCCTTGCCTCACTTAAGTTCAGTGTACATGACACAACAATGAGCAAGAGACTGGGCAAAAATGCCATCCATGGCAGAGTTCCAAGGCAAAACACACTACTAACCAAAAGGAACAAAGGCTTTTCTCTCTTTTTTTGATTTTTTGATTCCCAAGACTTTTGGGAGAATATACTATGAACTCACAAGACAAAAGTTGAACTTTTTGGAAAGTGTATGTCCCGTTACATCTGGCGTAAATGTTGCACAGGATTTCAGAAAAAGAACCTCATACCAACAGTCAAACACGGTGGTGGTAGTGTGGTAGTCTGGGGCCGCTGGGCTCCTTCAGGACCTGGACAACTTGCTGTGATTGATGGAATCATGAATTCTGCTCTTTAACAGAAAATCCTGGAAGAAAATCTTCAGCCATCAGTTTGTGACCTCAGGCTGACGTGCACTTGGGTTCTGCAGCAAGATAACGATCCAAAACACACAAGCATGTCAACTCCTGAATGGCTTAAAAAAAAAAAAAAAAAAATTAAAGAATGTTTTGGAGTGGTCTAGTCAAAGTCCGGTTTCGAATCCTATTGAAATGCTGTTGCATGACCTTAGAAAGGCTGTTGATGCTTGAAAACCCTCCGTTGTTGCTGAATTCAAACAATTCGAAGCTCTAAATAGTTTATTATTTATTTTTTTTTTGCTTAAATGAAATCACCGTTTAAAAATTGCATTTCATGTATACTTGGATTGTCTTCGTATGTGATATTTACATTTGTTTGATGATTTTAACAATTAAATTGGAGAAACTATGCAAAAAAAAAATATTTTTCACAGCACTGTACTCGATGTAGTTGTAGTGTAGTGCATTGCAGTGCATAACGTTTTTACCACTAGACAATGTTGACTTTTTACAGCACTGTTGTCCCCTTTAGAGGAAACAAAAATCTGTCTGAGGATGGCATCAGAACTCTGGCAGTCTGCTTATGTCACTCTCGTTTCACCGTACATCTTCACTCAGTGTGGTTTGCAAACAAATTCTCCCTGTTTTTTTATGCAGGTTTTGATCCAGACACCAACAACTAACTATACCGTGATGGACTACAAGCGACTCTACTTAGACCTGGGTTTCGAGGACGGCTGGCTTATGCGTGAGGACACGGAGTCTCTGCTCTTTGACCTCACGCCGCCCGGCGTGGCCATCCACTGCTTGTATGGCTCCGGCATTCCCACGTCAGAAGCCTTCCAGTACACGTCCAAGTTCCCGGATGAGGATCCCACCGTGGTGATGGGTGACGGCGACGGTACGGTCAACCTGTTGAGCGCCACCCAGTGCAAGCGGTGGGTGGGGCGGCAGAAACAAGCGGTGACCTTGCAAGAGCTTCCTGGGAACGAGCACGTGAACATACTGCTCAATGTCTCCACCGTGGCCTACATCAAGAAGGTGCTTTTTAACACTGCGGGAACTTTACGCCCCCCTGGTCCCTAACACCACACGGAAAAACTCACCTCAGTCAGTTGTGCTGTTTAAATTGTCATTTGTGCTGCTATGGTTTCAGCCCTCCTAAATGCTTGTGTGTGCCATCTGGAAAGTTGCAGCAGCCATTTTGACACCTCTTAGTGCATATTGGTTCAATAACAACCTTGACTATGATTATTATTATCTAATTAACTACGTGGCATGGTGGACGACTGGTTAGCACATCTGCCTTACAGTTCTGAGGACCGGGTTTCAAATCCCAGCCTCGCTTGTGTGGAGTTTGCATGTTCTCCCCGTGCCTGTGTGGGTTTTCTCCCGGTACTCCAGTTTCCTCCCACATCCCAAAAACATGCATGGTAGGTTGATTGGAGATTCTAAATTGCCCTTAGGTGTGAATGTGGTTGCGAATGGTTGTTTGTATAAATGTGCCCTGCGATTGGCTGGCGACCAGTTCAGGGTGTACCCCGCTTCTCGCCCGAAGATTGCTGGGATAGGCTCCAGCACGCCCGTAACCCTTATGAGGTTGAACCGGTACAGAAGATGGATGGATGGATAATTAACTGTGTTCAAATGGCTGCTGCTAGAGTGCTTATTGTGACCAGTTTTAAATGAATTTTATACAGTTGATGTCAGAATGTTTACGGATAAACATATATTCTTAGCTTTCCAAGAATCACACATTAGTGTGTTTATTGTATTAAGGGGCAAAGCAGGGGTATATAGATATACAGAATATATTTTAGACATTCAAATTTGAGCTTTTAATTGAGTAAGCCCATATTTTTACACATTTGTTGTTATCATGTATTTAGCTTATTCATCTCATCCCGAATTCTACCTTTTAATTTTCTTTTTCAAAAATCTCTTGTGGCTTCATACATTTGGGTTAATTTTGTCCGACAAACTATAAATTAGTAAGATAATTGTGACAGGACAGTTGGGCACAGTTTCAAGTCATTTTACTTTAAATAAGTCTGAATTGTAATTCATGTTTAATAACCGACAAGACGAAGTTACAACAACCACTACATCAGGGATTATTAACAGCAACACTGCTGTTTGTAATTTTCAGGAATTAGCCCTACTGATCTCGAAAATCTGACCGCATTTTCTCAAGGTCATTGGGGTGGGACATTGGAAACGTCATACCAGTACATATTTTTGGTTTTGTTTGTTAGTACTCTTCATCTTCGGTTTCACATTTAAGATGGACTACTACACTCTTTTCTGATATTATTCATGTGCTAAAACTCTTCATTTTGTGTCTCGAGATTTTTTTTCTTCTGTCAAACCAATGTTTAATAGCATCCCATTGTCCTCCACATTTCCTTCACTTATTCTCCAGTGCCAAATTCTATACTCGTCCCAGTAACCACGCAAGAGGGTTAATGTTTGCTTTGGTTTGTCAAATTTACAAATTTTGTCTCTGGTTCTTCTGTCTGCACAGTAATTGATTTGACAGAACACGGCCAAGTTGGTCGGTTTTGTTGGAAGTTGTCATCCAGTGAGATTTAGCCTTTGCATGCTTGCTTTAGCCTTTTGCTTTTTTTGGCTGCTTGTATCACATAAATTGATTCTTGTTCTCTCTTTAGACAATCAAGAAGTGTTCAGGTTGTGCTTCACCGAAGTTTTCCCAAACGTTTACTTGTGTGTACTTGTGGAAATTAAGTTAGTTACTCTTTCTGCCTAGAGTACAGTAATTTCTCGTGTATAATGCACATCCCCCCCCCCCCCCCCCAAAAAAAACACATTGTCAAAAGTCAATAGTGCGCATTATACATAGGTATAGGGGCAAATGGAAAAAAACTCACATTTTATAAATGTATGCCGCCATCTAGTGGTTATAAACAAACTACACGTTCATTCTAAAATGCCACCGCCTAGTGGTTATAAAAAAAGGTGTAGCCTACACTTTCATTCCAATATGACGGGGGTACGTATGACTGCATATATGTACAGTTATGCTCATAAGTTTACATATCCTGGCAGAATGTGTGAAATATTTTTATTTTAGTTGTTTTAATATGACTGATGAATGAACAACAATCTTCTTTAATTTCTTTATGATTATGTTTTGTTTAATGATAATGCTTTTCTGAAATGCTTGACAGTTTAATTTGAATCCCATTAAAATACAATTAAATGTGTTTCGCCAGGTCCTTCGTGTTTTCTTTAAAGAATTGTACCCATCTTACAAATTCTGCCTGGGTAATCAAACATATGAGTACAACTGTGTGTTTTCTAATTTACTAAATAAAAGTAGGGCTGTGAATTTCAAAATAAGAGCCAGTAAAAACTTCAGAATAATTCTTTGTAAAAACTAACAAAAAAAAGATAACACTTCATGTTTTGATCATATGGGTAGATGCAAAATCATGCATTGTAAAAATGCAATATACATAGGTAGAAGGGTTTTCTGAAATTTTGGGGTCAACTTTGGGGGGGGTGCATATTACACATGGGTGTGCATTGTACACGAGAAATTACGGTAATTGTATTACCTGACCACAATGATGCTCTGCTGTGAACTGTCAGATAAGTTCTGGCTTCGATAAATTGTTAGCATTGGTATAAATCAAACTGACATTTTGTTTGAAACAATTATATCACCTTATATTACTTTTTGAGTCATTTACATTCTTGTAAAAATATTTCAAATGTAAAATTAAAAGAAAACAAGCACGGGGAGAACATGAAAACTTCAAATGAAATCAAAAGCAAGTTTGAACAATTAAAACTGACAGTATGCTCAAAATAGGAACAATCACAATTTCCTGTTTCGCGGGTTTCATGTGTCACCTCGTGACATGAGGATCCACACAGAAAAGTCCCTTTAAGTGACCACATTGGAAAGCATGCAGGAAGTCCCGTACTCTGTTATTACAGTACAGTATTTTAAAATGAAATTTCAAAAGTGGCCTGGACAAAAATGATGGTGCCCTTGTTGGACAATATTTTGTGCAATCAAAAAAATACTTGCTTAGATCAGGGCAGAATAGATTGTCCCGTGCAGTATGTAGTTCCCAGCCTTTTTTTTTTTCCTCAGATGTGTGTTTTGGGTCAGCTTTCTGATAATGTGGTCAGCCACATGCATTCATGATAACACTATCCATTTTCTGTAGCGCTTTATATTGTGGGAGGGGGGGGGGGGGGGGGGTGCTGTTTTTAATGCTAACCCAAACCCATATGGAAAGTCCCCCTGAGTTGGATGCCCAACGCCACGGCCCCTTGGCCCCCTTTTTCATACTGCACGAAATTCAGGTGTATGAACCACTAAACTGTGACATTCGCAAGAACAGTGATTACAATTATCTGACTTGAGTCTGAAAAGGAAAAAAAAAAAGTACACTTGTTTTATTGCTAAAAGTTTAATGGGTAAATCGGTAAATGATGACGCATGACTACAATACAAACATGACTCATTTAGGACTTCCTTATTATCTCTACTTTTGATTATTATGTCTTAGTCTGTCTTTATGATACAGTCCAATATAATTGTCTGCCCAGGACTCCCTAGAAGAGGTAAACTATGTCAGTGGGCAACTTCTTATAGTAGAATAAAGGCGAATTCAAATCAAATAAAAGATCATTGCGAGTGCTGTCTATTATGTCTGCCGTTGCTGCTGCGCAGTCTGGGGTAGGCCGTGCCGAGGGAACGTCCGTGTCGGATGACCACCAGCTCCGTCTGACACTGGTCGATGTTGACCAGCACTGTGGTGCTTCTCTCCGTGTTCATGAGGAAGAGGACGCTGAAGAGGGCCATCTCGAACTCGGGGCTGGTGCCGATGAAGGAGCTGCCCACAGGTTTCAGCACGCTGTGCCAACTGAACTGGAGGCTCACGACATGGTCGTCCTCGTCGGGCTAAAAGGGATGAAGGTGCTATGTCACGTGATGATGATTATGATGAATGGCCAAATGTTCAGACTTACCAAGTCGTGCTCCCTCGCCTTGTAGCCTTTGTAGTCCAGAACTCTTCCCTTTTCCTGCATGTAGAACTGGATCCAGTTATGGAAACCTGTGATCTCACTGCTTGATTTGATCTCTCCAACAAACACGTGTTCGAAGCCACAGGAGTCAGGGCTGCGAAAATGATTCCACCAAAAAAGTGTGTTGTAAATTTCCATTTTTGGGGGGGTAATTTCGCTGTCTGGGGGGGGGGGGGGGGGGGGGGGGGGGGGCGATGCGGAGGAGCAGAAGCTAGACTCTGAGCTCCTCCCGGAGGACCAAGCTTCTCATCCTATCTCTGAGGGATAGCCCGGACACCCTGCGGAGGAAACTCATTTTGGCCACTTGTATCAGCAATCTTGTTCTTTCGGTCACGACCCACAGCTCGTGACCATAGGTGAGGGTAGGAATGTAAATCGACCGGTAAATTGACAGCTTGGCCTTTCGGCTCAGCTCCTTCTTTACCACAACAGACCGATATAAAGTCCGCATCACTGCAGACGCTGCACCGATCCGCCTGCTGATCTCCCTCTCCATTCTTCCCTCACTCGTGAACAAGACGCCGAGATACTTGAACTCCTCCACTTGGGGCAAGATCTCTTCCCTGGCCCGGAGGGGGCACGCCATTCTTTTCCAACGAAGGACCATGGCCTCAGATTTGGAAGTCCTGATTTTCATCCCAGCCACTTCACACTATGCTGCGAACCGCTCCCGTGATAGTTGAAGATCATGGCTTGATGAAGCCAACAGAACCACATCTGCAAAAAGCAGGGTCCGGTACCCCATAATCCCGAAAGACTCCCAACCACATGTAGACTGGTTGAGCAAACTCCCATGCACCCTCAAGGACCCTGCTGAGGATGAAGAGCTGGTCCACTTTTCTATGGCCAGGACAAACAGCACATTGCTCCTGCTGAATCTGAGATTCGACCCTCCTCTCCAGCACCCCTGAATAGACCTTACCAGGGAGGTTGAGGAGTGCGATCCCCCTGTAGTTGGAAGACACCCTCCAGTCTCCCTTCTCAAAAGGGGGAACCACCACCCCGGTCTGCCAATCCAGAGGTACTGTTCTAATGGTGCCCAGATACCATTATCTATTCCATTACTACTCCACAAAAAACATAAAACCCATCTTCTGTGTGCTCATAATATGCGTGAGGTAATCGTGTTTATTGAATGTGTTCTTACCCGGTGTTCCTCTGTCTGTGGTAGAGGTGAAACCAGATCAGGTGCAGCTGACTCTTAAAATGTCTCAAGTTAGATGAAGACTGTCCTTTCCTCACCAGATATCTGTGAGCATGCTGCAAATCAAACAAACGAAATGAGAAAAATCCCATTTAATGATGTCTGGTGTCAGACACTGCGACTGACTGGCGACCAGTTTAGGGTGTTGTCTGCCTTTCGCCCGAGGTCAGCTTGGATAGGCTCCAGTGGCCCGTGACCCTAACCAGGATAAGCGGTGTTGCAAATGGATGGATGGATGGTGTCGGACACTCAATAATCACAGACAACATCAGACCAGCTCAATACACTACAACCACAGTTTGGCTGATTTAAGTTGGTTGGTCCACTGAACAAAAAATATAAATAGAACACTATTGTTTTTGCTCCCATTTTTCATGAGTTGAACTTGCAGACGTAACACTTTGTCTATGTTCTGTAAACAAAAAGGCTTATTTCTGTTATTTATCTATTCATTTATTTTGTGCCAGATTCAGAATTACGATGTTCATTTGAATCAGTAGTTCTCTTGGTGGAAGTTCACTGATAGTGAAATGGTTCACTCGCCTGACTTCTGCACTGAAAAAAAAAAAGTTTTTAACCTGGACTTAAAAACATTCACACTTGGGCCTGACATCACTTCTGTTGGCAACTTATTCCATTTGTGTGCAGCATAATAGCAAAATGCTGCTTCACCATGTTTGCTTTGGACTCCACTGTGCTCCACTATTTGACCTGAGTCTGTCGATCTCAGAGCGCTACTGGGTTTATATCCCATTAGCATTTATTTCATGTATTCAGGTCCTAAACCATTTAGTGATTTACAGACCAGTAGCAGAACTTTAAAATCTATTCTAAAGCTGACTGGGAGCTAGAGATTTTCAAATTGGATTAATATGTTCTGCCCTCTTTGTTCTGGTCAGAACCTGAGCTGCAGTATTCTGAATGAGCTGAATTCAAAAAGTATTCTGAAAGCAGCTGTTTAATGCTTTTTTTTGGGGGGGGGGGGGGAGTCAAGTCAGAAGCCCATTACAATAGTCAAATATACTGGAGATAAAAACATGGATGAGCTTCTCCTGGTTTTCTTGGCTCATGCAAGCCTTCACTCTGATATGTTCTTCAGCTGGTAGAAGGCAGTTTTAGTAATTGATTTGATATGACAATCGGTCTTTGTTTTTTTAAAGAGACTGACTCCAGGTATTTACTAACAGCAATCCTCTTTTCTTCACTGCCAAAACAATAATCTTAGTTTTGTTGTGGTTTAAGTTGAAGAAAGTTAAGGCTCATCCAATCATCTGTTTTAGACAGTGACACAACACCTCAATATAACTGTGTCATCTGCATAGCTATGATAGTCAAGGTTAAGGTTCTGAAGAATTTGATCCATCGGGTAGCATATACAGGCTGAACATGAGGGGTCCAAGAACTGACCCTTAAGGCACCCCATAAATCATTGCCATTCGATGAGCTTGAACAAAAGTCAAAACTAATCTGATTACACTTAAAAGAAGACTCATCACCGAAAAACTAACTTGTTTTTAGACATTTTTTTTTAGTTCTTTAAAGAAATATTTCAAAAGAAAACAATTTACTCCACTGACAATTTAATTTCTACTTATTTCAAGTAAAAATGAGAATCGAGTGTGAATGTGAGTGTGAATGGCTGCTGTCTTTCAGGGTGCCCGGTGATTGCCTGGCGACTATTCCAGGGGGTGCCCTGCTTCCAGAGTTGGGTAGTGACGCGCTAGATTTTTGCTGTTGTTTTGGCTGCGCATATCGTAACATTAGCACTATTTTATGATCACAAGTAACTGTTAAACATGCATCTTTTGGGGTATGTTATGTTTTCACTCTTTCTCCTTCTCTCTCTGTGTGGATTCACATTCGAACATGTAAGAGGGAGTGCATCCTTGTGAAACCAGATTTATTTGTATTTAAACTTAATTTAACCAGATAAAATACCAGTTAAAAAAGAACATCTCTTGTGCAATGGGGACCTGGCCAAGAAGGCAGCAAGTTAAACGTCAAGTCCAAGTCAATCACATTCAAGTTTGTTTCAGTTGTTTATTTTTGTCTCACCTCTCAAAAAGATACACAAATAAATCAGTTGAGTTGTACAAATTCAAGATACCCTTAATGATGGGAAAACGTTTTAAAATGATATATCTTGGTCAAATTCTTTTACGTCACAAAAACCTGGCATTTGAGGAGGGGTGTGTATACTTTTTATATCCACTGCAGCCTTGTTCCTGTTTTTGTAAACTGACTCCAGTTCAGCCGCGAGGCTTATGAGGACAAGCACTACTAAAAATAAACAGATAGTATAGTATTTGGTAGTTGATAGAACATCCGCAAGCCAATAGCTACAGGCAGCCCCCTCACAAATTCTGGTACAGGTCCAGTTTGCACTGAGCCCGAGACAATGCGGCATTCCACAGCTGCACACAGATGTTACACATGTTTACTGTTCTCGCTCTGTGAAAGAATGTGTCCAGTAAAAATAGGAAACTCCCTCTGGGGTGCAGCTGCAGCCTCACCCAAGATTCAAGAGGGCGGAAAACAATATTCAATACGCAGTGATCCATGGCGAGCAAGCAGCCCACTCGAGCATTTATATTACCAAAAGTTCTGTAAAAATTGTCTCTTTAATTCAGTCGTTATTTCCTCAATTTTGTTGTTGGTCAAAATGTACTTTTTTTTCTCTTTGATCCCATTAAATAATTGGTAAATTGATGTATTGTAAATAAATAAATAAATATATAAAATAAACAATATTAGTAAAATAAGCCTTTTTATAGTTACAGGGTTTCCATACAGTCTCTTTACAATTCAAGGGGGAACTAAACCGCAATCATTTTTATTTTTTATTAATTTTATTTTTTTACAAGAATGCGAGGTATACGAGGTACTGGACCCCCTAATATGGGCTTTTCAGTCCCTCCCTGTACAACCTGTGCTAGAGTTCAGTCCGTAAGTGGGATTTGTTTCCTGTGACTCCACCGCAAGGTTTTTGGGCTGTCCCTTACAGATAGGGTGAGAAGCTCGGTCATCCGGTGGGACTCGGAGTAGAGCCGCTGCTCCTCCACATTGAGAGGAGCCAGATGACGTGTCTCGGAAATCTGGTTAGGATGCCCTCTGGACTCCACCCCGGTGAGGTGTTCCGGGCAGATCCCAGGGACGACGCAGGACACGCTGGAGAAACGCAGTCTCCCAGATGACCTGGGAACTCCTTGGGATCCCCCCGGAAGAGCTGGATGAAGTGGTTGGGGAGAGGGAAGTCTGGGATTCCCTGCATAAGCTGCCGACCCAGTTACCCGACACCAGATAAGCAGCAGTAGTTGGATGGATGGACATTGTATGTGCCCCCACTAGTCTAAACACGGTATCTTGATTGATATTCCGTTTGTGGAATAAGAATTAAAGAGATGAATTCATCAATTTTCATCTATTTCATCGGGCCGCCATGTTGGGCAATATCGTCCTCTGCTATCAACCAAAATTAACATCGCAACTGCTTTCACGTTTGCGTTGTGAATGTCACGTGACCAAACCTGGAAATCAGGACAGCGAGCTCCCCGAGTATGCTGCGATCACTAGTAGAACTACGGGTTGATTACATGGTGGTTTGAACCCAAACATGCAAGAATATTGAGTGACATTAAGTGCAGTTAACAGCAGAGGGCGATATTGCCCAACATGGCTCCACCCTGAGATGGGTGTAAATTGATGCAATTATCGGTTTAATTCTTATTCCACAAATGCAATATTAATCAGTGTACTGTGTTTAGACAGTTACAATTTATTCTTGCCCCCAAATTGTATGTTTCCTTCTCCTTTAATACAATTTTGATAATCACTGAGAACATCGTACAGTACACAGTACTTTTTTTTTTTAACTTTATCAACAAATTACCTGGACCATCTGCCCGTTTTCAAAATTCCAATGTGGCCCTTGAGCATAAAAGCACACCTGGGGTGAAGTGACAGCAAGCAAATAATGCACACACGTCGTCAAAACATGTATGACGTGTACCTTCATGACTTCTGTCTCCAAGACCGCATCCAAGAAAAGGTTGGTCTCAGTCTGCTCCTCGGCTGTGACTCGCTCAGCCACACCAGTTGACCTCTCGTAGTTATCCAGCAGTTTCAAAAGCCCTCAAGAAACACAATATATATATATATATATATATTCTGTTCTCCCCACATCTCAAAAACATGCATGTTAGTTGGGTTGACTGAAGACTCTGAATAGATCATAGGTGTGAATGATTGCTTATCTACTGTATATATTTCCCGTGATTGACTGGCGACCCTTCCAGTGTGAAACTGCTCTTCGCGCAGAATCAGCAGGGATAGGCTTCAGCTCACCTGTGACCCTACAGGACAAGCGCTACAGAAAATTGATGGATGGATCTCACTGTGTTACAGGAAGATCACGGACGTGGTCACCTAAACTGGACACACTGAATTTCTACAGCGACTGGACTGGTCGCCAGCCGATCGCAAAGTGCTACTTTTGGCCTCCTCGTATGCAATTTAAACTTATTAGCACACTGGGGGAAAAAAAGACTTTCTCAAAACAAAACAAAAAAAACATTAAAAGATATTTTCTTCCTAAAATAAATGAAAAAAAATCTACCAAAAGGAACAAGTATGAATTGACTTGATAAGATTCTTAAAATATCGTACATCTTTTTGTCTTGCTGGAATTTTAAGAAAAAAAAAAAACAAAGCTGTCTGAAAATAAGTACAGTAAGAGGTTTTGACTAGAAAAAAGGGGGAGAAAAATGTCCCAATTGAAAAAAAGTAATTGCTCAATTGCCTTACTCCAAGAGACCCATCTTGCCCAACTAGTAGGCATGTGTCACACACTAGTAGCTTCCTAGACCCTACTAGTACCACAAAAATGTCCACTAGTAATTTTGCCTCACAAGTAATATGAAGTTTAATTGCTAGTATGCCAAGTTGTCCTACTAGTGTGCAGAAATATCATACAGTAGAGGAAAAATAATTACTAGTAGAGGTGCAACAATTAATTGATTCATCGATAACTAATCGATTATCAAATGAATCGACAAATATTTTAATAATCGATTAATCGTTTAGAGACCTTGTTGAACACAAATCCTATTAACAGGACATATTCTCCACAAAACCAGACTGATTAGACTTTTTCAAACATCAATGTTTACTTTGGAAAACAAAATTTTTGCCGTTTTTCTGACAAATGTTACGGACCAAAACAGGAACTGAATCATAACCAATTTATGTTTGCATTTTCTACACTGTCAATTTGAAACAAGGTCCCGTTCTTGACCAAAGGGATGGAAATTGAAAAATGTTTTTAACCCCATTCATTGAAAAACTAATTGACAGATACATCGATTATTAAAAGAATCATAAGTTGCAACTTGAAGGCCTAACTACTAGTAAGACACAATCAATCTAGTAGAGTGTTCTGTCGAATAATGGGTCAAACACTTGACCCACTTTACAGTTATGACTTAGTTCATTTCTTTGTCTTAAGACAACATCTCTCAGAAATTCACACACACTTTGGACACAACAGAATAAGAAGGCATCAAAGTTGTCACTAACTGAAGATGGTGGTTGTGTTCCTCATCTTGATCTCGTTGACATTGGAGAAGAGAGGCAGAGAAGCATGATCTAGTACAACTTGACTGCCCTGGCTCACGAACCCTGCTCGGCCCTTACACGAAAAAAAACATACATTTTTGTAATCATCTTGAGAAAGAAAAAAAAAAAGACAATAAGAGTACAGAATGGTAGAGTGCGGAGAGTCTTCATACTTGAACTGAGATGTTGTAGTCTACACCAGGCGTCATTCGATTGGTATCCAGCCTCCACAGCTCATTGAAAAGGTTGGAAAGTTCTTGATTTAAAGCCAATCTATCATGGGAACATTCAGCATGACTTTTTTTGTGTGGATTGTGAAGCAGGGAACATCAACAGATTTGGAGAAGCAAGATATTCCCCATCCACAGCCTGATTTAGGAGAATAGTTGGATGATGTTGGCTCCAAGAATGATTTGTCGCAATTTTATCTAAATTTAGCATTTTTGTTACTCGGTTCACAATGTTAAAAAGCTGTGGGAATATGTTTTGATAGACAATGCTAAAACAGCACAAAAGTCAAGCCAATGCCACATAGCTCTTGATTAAAAACATCATGCGACGTATTTTTTTTTTCTTTTTATCACTACGAGCATCATGTAAGAAACGGTTTTGTGTTGTTCTTTGCGTGTGCGGTCATCAAAATACATTTTTTTTGTACTTTTGTAATTACTTAGATTTCAGTCTACATACGAATCAGTAGTTGTATTTTTTTTAACCAGTCTTTTTTCTTTTTAACACTATCATCTGTATTTGTACTTCAAACCAGAGTATGAGTACTGTTGGTACCTGTGACGAAATGTCAATGCAATGATACAGTACCTGGATGCATTCAGGTCACTGAGAAACACTCCGAGGAGGAGGACTGCACACAACCTATGCAAAAGTTAAAACACGCATTTGGAATGCTTTTCATCAGAAGCGAAGAAACACCTTTAATAAAAAGGTGCAAGAAATACAAATGCGAGAACAAAATACAAACCCCGAAGCCATGATGCGTCTTCCCTCAGCTCCGCCCGCACACTGTTGCGCACCGAGCAGACAATGCGAGAAAAAAAAGGATTGCGCAAAGCGGATCCAAGTTAGGGCTGGATGTCCAAACATTGGCCACCAGAGGGCGCTGTGCCCCATTAGGGGGCTGGGGGGTGGGGGGGGGGAAACTCCAACTGGGAACTTGAACTTCTAAAAACCAAGTTTGCCATGTTTCTCTTTTCAACTTTTCTGCATTTGATGAGGTAATTGTACTGTATTTGAAGTTTGTGTTTTAGGGAGTTATGTAAGATTAAAAAGACTAATCACATTCTTATTTGACCTTAAAAGCCACACTGGTTTGATTTTATAAGATAGGCAGAGGGCAGCACATATTTTACTCCCTGAATAATACTGATATATTTCCAAATTGATTGGTTTTATGTTTCAATATTTAGTAAGGGAGGTACAGTGGACAAAGACGTCACTTAGCACTGTGACTGAGTGCTTTGCGCATCCACGCCGCAGTTCTGAGGCTGGGGATTCGAATCTAGGCTTTGCCCTCCCTGTGTGGAGTTTCCAAAGGCACGAGGGTCATTGCCGACATTGTCCACAAGTGTGAATGTGAGTGGAAATGGTTGTGTATATGTGCCCTGGCTGGCGAGCGGTCTAGGGCGTGCGCCGCCTTATGCCCAAAGTCAGCTCGGATCGACTCCAGCTCACCCACAACCATGAGGTCAAACACCCTAGAAAATGGATAGGTGAGCTCTCCCACGTCTACAATCAAATCTCCAATAAACCCCACTCAGACATTCCAAATGAGTAACTTTGTACTGTACTTACAAATTTGACACAGACCTCCTCAATTTAAATTACTTTATTGATCTTTGAATTAGAAATAGCATGAAATTATCCATCTTCTCTGTCATGTCAGTGGGTGCATTACAGTATATGGTCACTACTGAATACGACAGCTATTTTAAGCGGAAAAGGTGACAGATTTCTATGAAAAAACAATGGAAGTCAAAACGAGAAAAACGCAGCAATGCTTTATATTAATGTTTCAGCTCAATCTGCATTAGGTTTGTACTTTATTGTATGTATTGGTGCAAACGCATGCAGAATATTATTGTTGCAATGTTCAGTGTAATATAAAATATATGACAACTTACTTTGAACTAGACAGGTATTTTTTGTAGAAAAGATAGCAGCTGTCATAGAACTAACTCCCCTTTGTCAATGACGTTCATTTGTCACCTAATCTACACAAAGGAGGTCATTTAAAAGACATTTACATTGGCATAGTTGCGTCTTCTCGACTTTGCGTTTGATAAACAAACACACAAAAAAATGCCAGCACATAACTTAGTAGAAAATATTTCCAGAAACCAGCTGGCAGGCAGTGGCGTTGTCCTAAATGTTCCCTCCGTCCGTCTTTTGGCAGCAATGGAGACACAAATAAGCGACTAACACTAGTTTGATGAAGAACGGTATGGCTCATTACTGAATGGAACGCTAACAAACCACTATTGAGCAAAGAGTGTGCGAGTGTTCTCTGTTGTTTTTCACAGCAGGACCAGGTCACATGGTGCCGACAGTCTCATGCAGTGGAGTCGTCATCTGTCACGCTGAGGTTGGGGGAGTTCGACATCTCCTTGAAAAATTCGTCTTCTTTCAACATGCTCTGGACAAGTGCGGCAAATAGAGAAATTCATATCAACTCAGAGGCTTATTAGAGTCCACTTTCAACGTTCTTGACTTTTTTTTACCGTCAGGTTCTGGATTCCCTCGGAGAAAGCTCCAATTTGTCTGACAGTTCCCTCAGAGTCGTCCATCTGTTGTATATATATATATATATATATATATATATATATATATTAAAAAAACACAAATGTCAAATGCAAATCGTGTAATAAATACTGACAGCATGTTAGTTTTAGAGACTGAAGTGGTACAAGCTCACATGATCCAGTCTATCTAGGTCATCCTCGTAGATCTGGAGCTCAAAGCCTTTTTGAAAACTTCGTCCCTTCGGCATCTCCACGTCCATAGGACACACATACTCCTCGCTCTCCTCCTGTCTTTTCTTCCTCAGACTGCCGAAGTTACCGAACGACAGTTTCCTGGGCTGGTGTGGGAATCAAAAGGGGAACAATTTTAGTGGTGGCCCTCCGATTTACACTCAACGCTTTTTTTTTTTTTCTTTTTTTTTTTTTTTTAAATTTATAACTAAGAAAACCATACAATTACTAAATACTCAGCAACCACAATCTACATATTTGATTGTATTACATGTACCGAAGCTACAAAATGAACCATTATCTAGATGATGTATGTTGACGTACAACAATTTTACTCTTTGCTACGCTTCCTATAAAGACCACCGCATGGTTTCCATCTCAGCTATGGTGTACACAGAATTGAATGATTAAATCCAGTGCGCTCAAAATCCGTCCACTGAATTGAATCGTAGCATGCAAGGAGCAACAGCAGCTGTGAGGTCAGCTAATGACGAATTAGCTGAAAATGGCTGATCCATACGGTGATTAATTATTTGGATTATTTCTTATTTGGCAAACGCAACATTAATCAGAGTACCGCGTTTTGACGAGTGCTGGCACATACAGTGTATTCTTGCTTTCGTTTTTTTGTTTCGTTTCTCTTTAACACAAACTTGTCCAACAAGTACATCAGATAATGAGCCACAAATAGCACAATTTGCCAACTAGTGGAGGAATTAATATCCATCTATCCAGAATAAATGCTCAAATGTCTTGCCATATGAGCAGGCACATGCACAGACATTTTTGGGGGCAGGTGCTCAAGCCAAAAAACCCATCACCAAAATTATTCCTACAATTAAGAAAAACGTGAAGTATATCATGTATTTAACTTAAGTATTTATTTCTGTTAACACAACCAACAGAGACACTAATACAAACAACTCAGCGACATATAGTTAAAAAAACCAAAAAAACAATTAGCAATCACCATCTGGGCATTGAAAAAGGCACCTCAAAATGTGGCTGCCATGCTGTGACATCGACAGTTGAATGCTTTTGCTAGAGGGAGCGGTGGCCTTCGCTTGTAAACAAGCGAGGAAGACTGTGCCAGTGACTTCAGCGACAAAATCAACGTGGTACTGACAGCAATGATGATGATGATGTGTTCTGTCTCGACCGGTTTGAGCCACACGAGATACGATGATGACAGTGGTGAAGGTGCAGTTGAAGTTGTTGGAACCAGTGACAAGTCTGATGGCGAAGATATCGGCCGGTCACAAAACACTGAATGGTGCGTGGACGACTATGTTCTGATGGCTACATGAAATGACTTGCTCTTTGGTTGTTGTTGTTG
Source organism: Phyllopteryx taeniolatus (assembly GCF_024500385.1). Lineage (NCBI taxonomy): Eukaryota > Metazoa > Chordata > Actinopteri > Syngnathiformes > Syngnathidae > Phyllopteryx > Phyllopteryx taeniolatus. The sequence goes on from NC_084506.1 coordinate 12,152,481, forward strand.
AAATTAATAAAATTTAAAGAATGATTTGAGAATACGTGATCGTGATTATCTTTTTTTTTTAGATGCTCGTGTACAAACTGTGTACCAATGCCACTTGTAGTTGAGTCTTTGTTTGCTATGAAAACAGACACACAAACAGGCCGGTGCACAGCTAGAGTTTGTGACAGTGTATAAGCGGCTTACATGAGTACATTATAAGAATGTATACTATAATATCAATACATAATTTCATCGATGTTCTAGGTCACAGGTGTCAAACTGGTGGCCAGATCTGGCCCGCCACATCATTTTATTTTTCATTGTGTTCTGGTGTAATACCATTGAGACATTTGCAAGCATTTTTTTCCCCCTTTCCCCCTTTGAAAAGAAATGTAATAGTTGAAAACGACTTGCTTTGCTGAACAAAGACTGCACGAGCGAGTAAACAAAGCAACTTCCTGTCATCTGCTGACGTCGCCCGTCAAACCGGAAGGGGTAACATCGTTGTTTCGGGCGGCAGATTTGAAAGCGAAAAAGTGGCAAAGATTTGACTAATTCAATGTAATTCTGATTGATGACTATGGTAATGTGTATATCAAAATAAAGCAAATTTTTGTTCATGACAGACATATATTTCAGCTCATCCTTCTCATCTTCCCTAAAAACAAACAACAGAGATAATGTATTTGCACAAGTGTACACACCCGGACGCCTCTCTGGTGAGGTGTTCCGGGCACGTCCCACCGGGAGGAGACCCCGGGGACGACCCATGACATGCTGGATAGACTACGTCCTTTAGCTGGCCTGGGAACGCCTCGGGATCCCCCTGGAAGAGCTGGATGAAGTGGCTGGGGAGAGGGAAGTCTGGGCGTCCTTGCTAAAGCTACTGCCCCGCGACCCGACCCGGATAAGCGGTAGAAAATGGATGGATGTACACACCCTCTTAAAAATATATTCAGAATTAAGTAGTCACATTCAGACTCATGTTAAATGGGGGTCACCACACACCTTTCACCATTTAAAGAGCCTCTGATGAACCCCAAATAAATTAAGGTGGGAGCATATGTACAATTCTCCCAAGGTCTCAAATAAATGCAGCTCAAATATCAAAGCTCTTTGGTGGAATTGATGAGTTATTATTATTATTATTTTTAATATTGATGAATGGAAAAAAAGACTGCAGCAAAAAAGGCAGTTTTTTCATCTAAGGCATAAAGGCAGGTGCTTGAGCACCACTTGGAGTCTCGGGGTAAGTTTGGAAATTAACTCCAAGCGCGCTCTCCACACTCCGGAACGCTCGGAAACTCAGAGCGTTGTAGGAATGTGCAGTTCGGTTATTCAGAGCACCACATTCTGGGAGTGCCGCAGCGCACTCCCGCCGCTCTGATTTAGGAGACAGAGAGGCCGGGGCATCAGGCAGGACGAGATGTTTGCAGGCAGAACATGACACATTCAATATGGTGGATGCACTGACGTACCCCTTCCATTGGCCAACACGCTCGCTCGTAAATTCATAGGAAATGGAGCGCGCTCTGTTTTTCTGAACACTGCACTCTCAGAGCGCACGCAGTAAGAGCGTCAGATTGAATTTCCGAACGTACCCTGTGTGTGCACATGCCTGCATATAAGCGTGGACAATTCAAGTGGTCCTACCTTGACCTTGGTGGTGGCAGTCAGCAGAGTATAGTCTGGGTTTTCCAGGCACTCTTGTTTGAGCTGCTGGGCTTCTGAACCGATAAGCAGGTTGAAATGCGTGGCCAAGTGGCGACGCAGCAGCGTCTTGTTGGGAGGGATGTTCAACAACAGTGCCATGGTCTCCACGTTAAACCTTGGCTCCAAAACCTTTAAGACAGACAAACACTCTTAAATGAAATTGATGGGCATCCACAAGATATACTGTTATTTCCCAATAAACAATAACAGCACGCCGTCTCACCATCAAGCCTCCGTGCACACCGCTACCTCTCAGGTTGGGAGCATATTCAGCCAGATCTGCAGAGCGCAGCCACTCCATGACCCTGTGGTTGGTCCACTGGGAAATCTCAGCAGGGGAAATATTGTTCTGTGGATAGAAGAAGAGGGTGACTAAATCAGAACAAAAATGTACAACACTGGCATTAAGCATCATTAATGTCTGTTGGACATGCACCTCATCAGATGGTCTGCGTCGCAAGCAGTTGGGCTCATAGTTGTTGAGTCGCAGCACTTGGATGGCTCTCTTGATACTGAGGTGGTGCAGGACGCTCCCCACCTTCATGGAAAGCAGGTCATCCTGATGAAACAATGACACAAAAATGAAATAATCCACACAATACGATAGAAACAAAGCAAAGTAGAAAGGTACACAGCAGAGGGCAGAATTCTACTGAGGTGGTCTATGTATACAGTCTAAACAAATATATACTGTAAATATAAAAATAACACTTCAGAACTATATTATTCAAGATTGTCATGTATAAAAGTTTGTGCTTCCCGCTATATCGCAGATTTTTATATGAATTCTTTCTTTTTTGAAATTCATTTATTTTTTATAGCCTACAGGCAAGTCTATTATCGTTCAGTGTCAAACCACTGGACTACAAGCAGGCCAGTTTAGTACCCGCACTCTTTTACTACGAAGCCACACTGTTGTAACACGTGCAGAATGTGGTTTGGCATTGTCTTGCTGAAATAAGCAGGGGCGTCCATGAAAAAGATGTTGCTTGGATGGCAACAAATGTTTCTCCAAAACCTGTATGTACCTTTTAGCATTAATGGTGCTTTCACAGATATGTAAGTTACCCATGCCATTGGCACTAACACAGCCCCATACCATCACAGATGCTGGCTTTTGAACTTTGCGTCCATAACAGTCCGGATGGTTCTTTTCCTCTTTGGCCTGGACGACACGACGTCCACAATTTCCAAAAACAATTTGAAATGCGGACTCGTCGGACCACAGAACACTTTTCCACTTTGCATCAGTCCATCTTAGATGAGCTCAGGCGCAGAGAAGCTGGGGGAGTTTCTGGGTGTTGTCGATAAATGGCTTTTTCTTTGTATAGTAGAGTTTCAAGTTGCACTTACGGATGTATCGCCGAACTGTATTTACTGACATTGGTTTTCTGAAGTGTTCCTGAGCCCATGTGGCGATATCCTTTACACATTGATGTCGGTTTTTGATCGAAGGTCACGGGCATCCAATGTTGCAGCCATAAAATTCTAAGTTAATGATTATTTGCTAAAAATAATCAAGTTTATCAGTTTGAACATTAAATATCTTGTCTTTGTAGTGTATTCAATTAAATATAGGTTGTACATGATTTGCAAATCATTGTATTCTGTTTTTATTTATGTTTAACACAACATCCCAACTTCATTGGAATTGGGGTTGTATATATAAAAACGTTTTTATATGGTCTTTCAATTTTGCAGATTTTTAACTATTCCGGGTGAGTGTGGAACATATCACCTATGATAAACAAGCCTTTACTGTAATGAAAAGACACATCCATATTATGTGCCTGTGTGTGCAGTCATGCTTGAGCAAGTGTAGCGCGATCTTTGACTTTATGATTTATTTCTAGTTATTTATTTTTAATATGCAAGGTGGTGCCGTAAGTAAGTTGTGAGTACTAATAGCAGTGTCCACTGTCAAAAACACTCACCACAGTCATGTAGTGCAGCATGCGACCATCGACACGTCCCTCATCAAACTGGGTCTTATACTGTGGCAGCCCGATGTCGTCTAGCCACCCTGCGAGGACGAGCAAAACAGCAAGTCTGTGAAATTTGGATTTTCCGAGAATAGCTGAGTGGACAGCTGGTACTCACTGGTCACCCAGTTGTAGTCCAGCTTTCCCTTGTTGTCCTCTTCCTCTGAGCCAAGAGCCTGCAGAGCCAGCTGCAGCTTCTTCCGGTGCAGCGGATGTTTGATGCCCAGCTCCTGAATAAGAACAGCGAGACAAAAGTGACCGATACATTAGAGTGGTCGTCTTTCAACCTGAAGGTTTGCGGTTCCACGCCCAACCGACCACAACCCTCTAGAAGTATCCTGTACCATGGAAATGAATCCCTCCTCCGTTGCTACTAGTGTGGTGCCATCAGTGTGTGAATGAAATGTTACTTATTTATTATCTTGGTTATAATCCCTCAAGGGGAAATTCAATGCACACTGTCGTATAGTTGGTGTTGTAAACCATACACAGAACCAAATCATATACACGCAGGCATGCAAGGAGATATGTCAGAGTGAAAGGGACACGCAAACAGTGCTGCACTTCTTGAGTTGGGGCCATGGGACTTTGACAGTCAATCAGCAGACTTGCATTTCTCCAACAAGTTGCCATTTTTACATTTTGGCCGCAGTAGGACTTGAACTGTGTCCATCTGGTTTCAAAGTCCATATCAGTACAGTACAGATGAGTTACTGCCGCCCCTATTTTCCTTTCAGGCAATCAGTGTTGGGGAGTAACAAATAAGAAGTAGCGACATTACGTAATTTAATTAGAAAGTTTATGTAATTGTAATCTGTTACATTACTGGGAGAAAATGTGTAATACAATTACAGTGGCTTTTGGAAATTTCCATGATTAAAATTCTAGTTACCGGTACATTTGAAAAATCACAGCAAAAGCTTGGATTTATCAACTTCCTCCCACTAAAGCAGACACTTGTGATTGGTTGTCTCTGGTTTTGTGCTATTGCCAGAGTCACAAACATGACACAGTTTTTCTGAAATATGAACTCGAAGCATCACGCTGTGGTACAATCTACTAATTTATCCGTAATTCTGAAAAGGTTAAATCAGGTACGACTCATAATGTATAGATAAACTTCTGAACAAGTAAAAGACATTGACTTTTGAACAGTTTCATCTTTATAATGGAACATTAATGCCATCACTTACAGTATCTGGGTTGTCAGATGAAGTGCTATCGTCTAAATTGTGCACATTTGTTATTAGGTCAACATGGTATCCGGTTTTCCACATACTGTATATGTAATGCAACAAAGACATTGTTGAAATTATTTATTTCATTATGTTTTGTTATCAGTTTGATGTGGTTAAAAAAATGTGGTTAAAATAATAATCTATGGTTTTAATCCACTTTTTTTTTTTTTTTTGAGGAAACATCCAAGGGTCCTGTTGATGCCTTCATTCAAAATTAATAAAACGTAATCAAAATGTAATTAATTGTATTACTTTGAGGAAGTAACTGAAATAGTTACACAATTACATTTTCAATCAGGGTAACTGGTAATTGAAACCAACTACATTTCCAAAGTAATTTTCCCAATACTGATGGCAATATACAGTACATTATGTCCCATTAATTATTGTCTGACTGAAGTTGACAAACTTTAGTCATTTATTACGTAGAGTGCCTAACAATTTTATGAGACCACAACCACTTGTTTCTTTTAGAGATCATGCTGCATCAAGAAGGCCGATACTGCTGAGTTATTGACGCGTTACCATTTTGAATGGAGATTTTCCAACTGAATTTACAATATTAAACCCAAAATTGAGCCAGCTCACTGGACTTCTCTAAGAAGTGTGAATTTCATAAAGCATTTTGTAAGATTACACCTAACAGGGGGTCCTGTTAGGTCAGAACATGCCACGGGCTATCACTAATTTATGCTAATGGAGTAGTAGTAAAGTCATAATTACAGTAAATATTTGTATGAAAACCAATTCATGAACATAAATATAAAACAATCAGATGAAAAAAAAGCAAGTACGACACTATAAATGCTTGACCTCTTGTGCTGCGTGACAATGCATTCTTACACCAACTCAAACATTTACCCAATGCACGCCGGTACTGTTGTAAAGAAAGCAGCCCCTGTGCAACATTTTTATCATTTTCAATTTGTTAATGGTTTTAAAATATCACTCACATGGGTGTGTCTAACATTTACTATTCACTTTTCATTTGCTGAAAGGCAACCTGTGTTCTACTCCATCTCACCCTCTCCAGGTCCTGTTGGGAGGCCTGAAGCAATGTCTGTCCAGAAGAGATCCACACACGTGCCATGTTCACGTAAAGACCAAGACCTTGCTCTTGCAGCCAGTCACACACCTGGTCCTTCGGCCAGCGTGCGAAGGGAGCGTCCACGTCACTAAGAAACGCCCAAAGTGGCTTAATAGTGAGCTGAAAGAAGTATTTGTCAAGAGGCTTCAAAATACCAATTGTGTGGGTGATTATTGAATCGAACGCTTACTTGTTGACTCGCTGGAAATCCCGAGACCAACCTAGTCTGGGTCCAGCTGTGGCTCGCACCCCCCCCCTTTTAAAATCTCCAACTGGGGGGTTGTCATCAAGGTTAAATGTTGTGGACTGGCTTCTCTTAAGCCTTAAACAAAGGGATAATTTGGCTTTTAAACAAGTCAGTCTGAATCTTGGACATGAATGCTTTAAGTGGTATTAAACTCCTTGGGTCGAGACAAGGTTTATTAGTGTCATAATAATCATCATCATCATAATTCACTCACTTGCCAAATAGTTTCTTAATTCCTTTAGACTTCTTCTTGCCCTCTGGGGTGGTGGGGAGTGTGTGAGTGCTGTCGCTGTTGGCCGACCTCTGAGGCAGCCCGGCCAGATCTAAGTGATCAGTGCCTTGGCGTTCGGTCTCAGCTGTACAGAAAAATAGACACAGAACATCATCGGCATGATAAGAATCCAAATGCATGTCTCCTCTGTGGGGCCAGAAAAGCAGCCAGACTGACACGTAACGACTCCTACAGAGACGTGGCGTTCAAAAGAAAGACTTTGCATGCCGAATAGTTCATGCAGACAAAAACATCAAAGAAAGAACTCAGATGAGAAGAAAAAGAAATGTAGGAGGATCTTTCAGATGCATGATCATTTTGGTTGGATACACATTTGTATTTGGGGTGGGGTTTGGAGTGAAATAAAAGAAAAGCATGCAGGCACGCAGCCAAATCATCATACAACACAATGGTTATGTTTCACAGAGAAGCTGTGACTAGTACAAAGACTTTTGCCATTAGGACACTGCAGCTGCTAAAACTTGAGTTGAGCGATGAATTGAGAAAATTAAGTAGCGTCTTCCATCCTTGCTGCAATGACCAGTGGGCTATACTGTACCTAGCATAGGCGCACTTGCACTGCGGCTGCGGTCTTCATGTGTTACATACACACACAAAACATCAGAGGTACCCAACAGAAAGAAAAACAAGACAGACAATTCATGATTGAAATACCGAAAGATTGGAGAGTAACTAACACTCGAGATTACACATACAGGGGACAAAGGGCATACAACACAAACGGACTTGCACAATCAAATGAAAACCCCAGTTTGCAGCCTGTGTGTAGTATATCCCATGGGTGTGTCTAAAAATGGTCCACAGTAGAAGAGAGACCTGCACTTTCAGTCAACTTGCTACCTTGCTTTGCACTTACCAAGATTCTGGGAGCTTCCGGTCTTCTTGCCACCGCGCAGCTTGAAGAAGCCCTTCCCGAAAGATGAGCGGGCCTTTTTGGAGCCAAAGCTGTCGTCTTCTGTGGTCATGAGGGAGGCTGCCGGGGAACTCAATGGTGGCTTCTCACCTATTTGAATGATGTCCTCACATGTATTCTTGGAAGACACACACACACACACAACCCAGTGTATATCATGTCTGCACAAACTGATCTGCAACAGTAAAATTTGCAAAAATAATTATTATGCTGCGGCACGGTGACCGACTGGTTAGAACGTCTGCCTCACAGTTCTGAGGTCCGGGGTTCAATCCCCGACCCCGCCTGTGTGGAGTTTGCATGTTCTCCCCGTGCCTGCGTGGGTTTTCTCCGGGCACTCCGGTTTCCTCCCACATCCCAAAAACATGCATGGTAGCTTCATTGAAAATTCTAAATTGCCCGTAGGTGTGAATGTGAGTGTGAATGGTTGTTTGTGTATATGTGCCCTGTGATTGGCTGGCAACCAGTTCAGGGTGTACCCCGCCTCCTGCCTGATGATGGCTGGGATTGGCTCCAGGACTCTCGCGACCCTTGTGAGGATAAGCGGCTCCGAAAATGGAGGGATGGATGAATTATTATGCTACTAATGAATGGCTTCAGAGATAACGCAGGCAAATAAACAACATAGCAAACGGATGTGAAATATAATTGCCATTTACAAAATAATTGGTAAATAAAAAGGTTCCTTGGTTTACTATGGAATTTCGTTACAACAGTGGCGCTGTAAGCCCAATTAAGCATGCAAGTCAGAAATGTACTAAGACAGTAGTTAAGTCAAATTACGGTAAATGTATGAATATTACTTTAAGGCCATGAATATATACACATTTGTTAAAGTCAAAAACAGTACGTATGTGAGAAAACAGCGTTCCTTCTTACGAATTCCTACATCACTGCGCAAACAAGTTCAATGCACACCATTTGAAATATTTAAATGACGTATGTTGGGACCATAGCAAATCGAGGATCCCCTCTAAAACTGTTAACATTATTTTCACTGGAGTGTATGTTACCTTCTCATTTTTGCTCCTTTCTACTAGCTCATGGCTGACAGACTTGCTTGTATGTTGACTGCTGTAATGACAAACAGATGAGCACAGGTAGTTTAGAACAGCAGCAGTGTGGCACTAAAAGCGGTGTCCGAGTTATGACTTGAGCTTTGTGTACAAATTTTGGCGTGGGCACATGCATGCACGCAGTGACTACATTACATATTTACTGTATGTCTCATTAGCACAAATCATACATGAGAAAATGCAATGCTTAAAATAATAATAACTTTGACCATGAATAAAAGACCCAAACAGACATGTAAAAAGTCTTTAAGGAAAACTATGTGCTCTTTTGTAAGGGCTGAGCACCCTTTGCCTCCCGCATACAATAACTAGAACCCTGCACTAAACTTTCTTTTTGTGTAGGGATAATAACTTTGTAATGTTTTACCTATGTATATCTGAAGGTGCAGATTCTGTGACTTGTTCAGGATCAGAAGGGCTGGATGTGGTTGAAACATCGTCACACAGCCCATTAAGGATCTCCAGCTGCACAGAAGATGAAAAGAAAATAATCAGAAAACACACGCACACAACCATAAATACACTGCCGATGCCAACTTCCTTTAAAGGCCTCCAGCATAAACTGCACACAGAGAGAAATGATGGGATGTCAATGCTAATTTTAAACATGTGACGTGTGTGTGACTTAATGACTATTGTAGACTAATGGGAATGAAGTTCAATCATGCTCGCACTAATTGACATTTTAGTGCATGATGATTTAATGCAGTGGTTCTCAAACCTTTTATACCTTGTACCACCTCAAAAAATACTTGGCTCTCCAAGTACCACCATAATGACCAACATTAAAAAACAGTAGCTTAGTTGGCCCAATTTGACCATCAATGCTGCGCTTAAATATAGGGGGGGGGGAGGGGGGGGGGGGGAACTGCACACAAATAATGATTCAATTAAAATTAATTGCACACAAAAGTGAAATAAAAAATGTGAAAACTAAATTTTTGAAACCATTAAATGCAAACCTACATAAAGGTAAAATACAACTGAACTGTACTTAACCAAATATGTTTGGTACTGTATAATTTTTTTAAATCCACTGTTTTATTATGCGCACTTTGAACACTTAGTCCAGTGATTCTTACGCATACCACTAGAGGGAAGCCGCGTAACAATTGTGGTACTTGGGGGTGGTACTTTGAGAAACTAGTTTCAAATACACACACTGTATATGGCGGTACACGGTCTTGTTGAAAGAAAAATTAATCATATCACACTATGCCAGACTACCACCGAGACATGCGAGTTTATCTGGATGAGAATTTGCAAGGACACTGGCTAGGACGAAGAGGTGCAGTTGAGTTCCCCGCATGTTCTCCTGATTTAACACCTGCAGACTTTTTCCTAAAGGGGACCCTAAAGGAAGTTGTGTATTGCAAGAAACCAACTGCATTGGTGGTAAAGAAAATGAAAATACATGTGCAGCACTTTGGCCAACGTTACCCAAGCAGTAGCTTGCTGTAATTATAAATGTCTGGAAGCTAATGGCCACCACTTTGAGCACCTCTTGTAATTGTAGAGGCCAAAAATAACTTGTATTAATCTCATGATGTCTGAATAAATTTGGTATTCAAATAGTTATCCAAGTTTTCCTTTTCCTGATGTTTGGATAGATTTTTTGGCTGACTGTATATACATACAGTCCCCTCCAAAATTATTAGAACGGCAAGGTCAATTCCCCCTTTTTTTTGTTGTATTCGGAAGACATTTGGGTTTCAGATCAAAAGATGAATATGAGACAAAAGTTCAGAATTCCAGCTTTCATTTCATGGTATTTACATCAAGATGTGTTAAACAACTCAGGACAGAGCACCTTTTGTTGGAAGCCACCCACTTTTCAAGTGAGCAAAAATCATGGAACAGACATGATTAAAAGAACTTAAAGTGAATAATATTTAATATTTGGTGGCATAAGCCTTTCTTGCAATAACTGCATCACGCCTACAACACACTGACTTCACCAGGCTGTTACATTCTTCATTTGAAATGCTTTACTGCAGCCTCTTTCCGTTCTTGTTTGTTTCTGGGGGTTTCTCCCTTTAGTCTCCTCTTCACGAGGTAAAATGCATGCAACTATTGGGTTAAGACCTTCCATCTTTTCCCCTTGATGAAATCCTTTGTTGTGTTGGCAGTGTTTTGGGTCATTGTCTTGTTGCATGATAAACAGTGATGCCAAAAAATCTGGTCCGATGACATCATAAGTAATCCAACGCTTTACTTTGTACAGCCCCAATTCCAATGAAGTTGGGATGTTGTATTAAACAAATAAAAAAAACAGAATACAATGATTTGCAAATTATGTTCGACCTATATTTAATTGAATACACTACAAAGACAAAATATTTAATGTTCAAACTGATAAACTTGATTGTTTTCAGCAAAATCATCAACTTAAAACTTTATGGCTGCAACACGTTCCAAAAAAGCTGGGACAGGGTCATGTTTACCACTGTGTTACATCACCTTTTCTTTTAACGACATTCAATAAATGTTTGGGAACTAAGGACACTAATCGTTGAAGCTTTGTAGGTGGAATTCTTTCCCATTCTTGCTTGATGTACAGCTTCGGCTGTTCAACAATCCGTTGTCGTATTTTATGCTTCGTAATGCGTCACACATTTTCAATGGAAGACAGGTCTGGACTGCAGGCAGGCCTGTCTAGTACCCTCACTCTTTTACTACAAACCCACGCTGTTGTAACACGTGCAGAATGTGGTTTGGCATTGTCTTGCTGAAATAAGCAGGGGCGTCCATGAAAAAGACGTTGTTTGGATGGCAGTGTATGTTTCTCCAAAACCTGTATGTACCTTTCAGCATTAATGGTGCCTTCACAGATGTGTAAGTTACCCATGCCATTGGCACTAACACAGCCCCATACCATCACAGAGGCTGGCTTTTGAACTTTGCGTCCATAACAGTCCGGATGGTTCTTTTCTTCATTGGCCCGGAGGACACAAATTCCAAAAACAATTTGAAATGTGGACTCGTCGGATGCAGAGAAGCCGGGGGCGTTTCTGGGTGTTGTTGATAAATGGCTTTTTCTTTGCCTAGTAGAGTTAGAAGTTGCACTTACGGATGTAGCGCTAAACTGTATTTACTGACATTGGTTTTCTGAAGTGTTCCTCAGCGCATGTGGTGATATCCTTTACACATTGATGTCGGTTTTTGATGCAGTCCCGCCTGAGGGATCGAAGGTCACGGGCATTCAATGTTGGTTTTCAGCCTTGCCGCTTACATGCAGTGATTTCTCCAGATTCTCTGAAACTTTTGATGATATTTTGGACCGTAGATGATGAAATCCCTAAATTCCTTGCAATTCTACGTTGAGGAACATTGTCCTTAAACTGTACGACTATTTTCTCTTCACAAAGAGGTGAACCTCGCCCCCTCTTTGCTTGGGAAATACTGAGCAATTCAGGGAAGCTCCTTTTATACCCAATCATGGCACCCACCTGTTCCCAATTAGCCTGTTCACCTGTGGGATGTTCCAAACAGGTCTTTGATGAGCATTCCTCAACTTTCTCAGTCTTTTTTGCCACCTGTCCCAGCTTTTTTTGGAACGTGTTGCAGCCATTAAATTCTAAGTTAATGATTATTTGCTAAAAACAATCAAGTTTATCAGTTTGAACATTAAATATCTTTGTAGTGTATTCAATTAGACTTGTAACAATGGATGGAAATACAAGCACTGAAGTTGAACGCCGCATAAAGCTTGCCTGGCAGGCTTATGGAAGGCTTAATGTTATAGTCAAGAAGAATCTTCCCATTTGCTTGAAAAGAAAAGTTTTCGATCAATATATTTTACCAGTCCTCAGTTACGGGAGTGAAACTTGGACTACGAATGCCAAAGTTATACAAAGACTATGTGTAACCCAAAGGAACATGTAACGCCAAATGTTGAAAATAAGCATTCGTGACAAGAAAAGATGCAGTTGGATAAGACAGCAGACGCGATTTACCGACGTCATTCAAAAAAAATAAAAAGCCTTAAATGGAAATAGGCTGGCCACGTTGCCCGACAATGGTGACAAAAGGTGGACCACAGAAACTATCAATTGGATACCACTGGACACAAAGTGACCACGGCGAAGACCTAATAGTACATGGATAGATCATCAGATCTAATCATTAAACACACCGGAATACACCTGGCAACAAATTGCAAAATGTCGTAGTAGTTGGAAACGTGAAGAAGAAGCCTTCATCCTGCAGTGGATAGATAATCGCAGATGATGATGATAAGTTGTGAAAAAAAAAAAAAACGGCTAACTCGGCCACAAAAATTGGTCAACGCAAAACCTTCTGCGTCAAAGCAAAAATACAAAATAAAAAATTAATAAAAGCATATTTGCGCCGCCCGGAACCATTTGGCCACTGTCCATGTTTACCGGACGGACATTTGTTTGAGACGGATGCACTGTTGGGCCAGTGGAAAAGCATTGCCAAAAATGACAGAGAAGCATCTTGTAAGTGATTTTAAGAGACTTTTAGAAGTGTAATGTACATATAACATGATGAATGATTGAGCTGAATGGTAGTTAGCAGGGTTCTACCTAAAGTGCTAGTCACTAGCGCACTACTGCTAATTGCAAATGCTAACCAGCAAAGGCTGATTGTGTTTTCTCAAATTCTTTACAGGGTTTATACCATACACTCAGTATCAACATATGAAGTTTAAGGATAGAGGTCCAGCCAGCTGGGTTAGGCTCCAGCAGTCCCGCGATCCTCGTGAGGATAAGCGGTATGGAAAATGGATGGATGGATGAAAAAAAGCTTACTCGATATACTCGATGAAATATGTACAGGATAATCGATTCTAAAAAGATTTGATAGTGACAGCCCTAATATAAGTATAAAAAAACATTTTCTTGCCCACCCGGGCGGTATCTTCTTCAAGGACAGGTCCTCTATCAGAGGCCTGGGAGATTGAGGGTTCTGCGCAGGATCTTAGCTGGTTCCAGTATTGCGCTCTTCTGGACAGAGATGTCGAATGTTCCTGGTACCTGCTGTAGCCATCCTCCCACCTTGGGGGTTACTGTCCCCAGTGCCCCGATCACTTTGGGTACCACTATTGCCTTCGATCAGTACTTGGTGTGTGTGTCTGTGTGTGTATATATATATATATATATTTTTTTTTTTCTTGTCACACTGTTCTGCACAAACCTCATCTGCAATCTTCCTTTGCTCTTCAGCATCTGTAAGCACATTTTTGTCTACATACACTTGGTTTGATGACAAGCAGGAAGTGGAAACATCAGTAGGAGACTCTGCATGCTCATTATCATTAGGATTATCTGTAAAACAATGACAACAGGTTCACTGACAAGACCATGTGACAAAGAATAATGTGCTTTGGTGATGGCACCCATATGATACAATACTGAGCGTGCCTCGAAACAGAGGACAACTAAATACACTATACAGCAGGATGATGTTACAAGTAGCTTCTGAACTAAGTTGGCTAAAAAAAAAGCCAAAAAAGTAACACACAAAGAGGTTCCAAAAGCTTTGATACAAATACATCACCATAAAACCTATGATGTATCTTTTGTTGGCACAAAGGTTAATGTGAATGTAAGGATTTCTTTTAACAGTTTCTTTTTTTTACAGACATGTAAGATGTTTTCCATTATAAGATATATCTAACCTTTTTTTCCTTGTACTGACATCACCATGTCCTGAACTTTCTTGTATCTCATCAGTGACTGCTTCAGGTCCTCAATCTTATGGTCCTGCAAACAACAGAATGTGTTTACCTCACACAAAGACTAAAGTGCATACAGGTATATGATCTTTAAAAGCAAAGGAAGACAATTATACCTTCTGTTCATTGGCCACCATCAACGATTCAACTGCCTTCTTCATTCGCTGTACTTCCACATCTAGTGAGTAACAACAGTGATTATTTGACACTTTAACAGTCAGAACTTTCTCGATGGGCAATCAGCAGGAACGCAGCGGAAGCAATTATAGGATAAAATCTACAGAAAAACCGACCTCATCAGTTTTTTGGTGTTTTATTATTATATTTTTAATAGGATTTAAAAAAAAAAAAAGATTTATTTTAGTACACACACCAGAAGGTGATTGCTGAAAGGTCTGGCTGTTCCAGAGTACTGGGCTCTGTGGAAAGTGGAGTGGAAGGGGAATTTGTGCAAGTAACACTGGCAGCATTAGAAGTTTCTTAACTGGGCTAGGGAGAAAAGAAACTGTACAACTGCAGTCTTCATAGGTGAAACTTACATTTTGCCCTTCAATTAAATCTAGCTGTGGAAGTCCACAAAAAGGCACAAAATAATCCCACTGATGGGAGATCTGAACGAATTTCATGCTTTGGTCAGGTAAAAGGATTAAATATTGTATTGTGCGTACAGTTGGTACTACCTACGTTTTTCTGCAAAGTTTAACATCGTTCGCAGTGTCAAATGTCATGATTCTGACTATGGTAAATATAAAAAAGATTTTTAGAAAGCTAAATTCAGATAGAATGCAACTTATCAACCTAAATTTGTAGATATTCTACATGAATTACACTTAAATATTTTTAACCCCTTTGTTCAACTTTTTAAAATATTTTTGGGATGCACTTGGACATCCATATACTGTATGAGGGCATTTCATAAAGCTGTTTTGCTTAAACATTAAAACACTAATTAAAACAAAGGTCAATCAGCAAATCAATTCCAATTGCTGTTTTTTTTCCCCATAAGTTAAAATAGCTTCAACATGAATAGGATATCTTCACTGACAGATGAATTACAGTTCTATGACTATATGAAAGATCAGTGAGAGGAAAGGCACAAATATGAACACATTCAAACAATGTCGCACACCACTGAATACGACAAAAACATTGGTTAGCAGGACACACAGTGGTCACTGGTGTGAGCAAGAAGTGTTCAGAGGATTTAAAGGAGAGTGGGGGATCTTCAGGGCTACAGGGGTTGAGGCAGAAGGATGAGTGAACAGCCTGAAAGGTTACAAACACATTTCATTCCTCATTGCTGTCAAAAACACAAAGCAAACAGGCCTTGTCGCTGTTCAGCTTATATGTTAAAAACACACTTATGGCTTTGGTGACGATGTTGGTTTAGTTTGCTTCGGTTTAGATCCTTAGAAGCTGCATAAAAACATCATCATTTAACAGAGTTGTGATGTTCTCAGGGCATATATTAGCGCTCTGATGGGCAAATACATTAATGGACAAGCAGAGTTCACATGGCTCTCATGCTCGTTCATGCAAACAGAGGTAGAGATGGGTGCAATGATGAACAGAAGCATAAACCCTCTTACGTTTTTCTTTCAGCCTCTTTCTAAGAGTTTCATCTGGATGAGAGAATAAAGAGGAAGACAAATGGGGAAAACAAAACAGAATCTGTAGTCAGTCGTGACCACTTCTATTAGAAAAGGACCCCAATGCCATGGTGATTCAATGACCTTGTAACCACTGTAAAGTTAACATCATACATGTTCACATTCAGACGAAACAATGTTGCCCACCTCTCTCTGTAGGATCTGCACTGCTTAAGGCCATGGCTTTGAAGCCCGTCTCATCTTTCAGTGTGCCCATCTCTCCATCTTTGCCCTCCAGCTCCCTTCTCAGTATGACGATCTCCTCCTGTCAAAGGCAGGACACGTTTAATGACATTCTCTTCTCAAAGAAACCCAGAAACCCCGCCTAACTTCACACAATAAAGCATACAGTAACTCAAAAGATTTCACAGATGCCTATGTGGCGAACAGGCAAGCAGGCCACACCTGGGGTGCATCTATCAGTCTTATTTGCAAACCTCCTTGATCCTCAATGCTTTGGCTGCGACCCGGTAGATGTTTTTACACCACCATATTATTGAGGATCTCAGCTTTTTAAAAGGGTTAGAGGATGGAGGAGGCTCCACGGGAAAAGGCCATAACGCGCAACAATGAATGTATCCTCTGCGGAAGTCTTTTAGCTCCTTGCCAGTGACATGAAAATAAAGCAGCTAGATTTGTGACATTGATGTAAAAACATCTCATTACTTCAAACATTTCGCCCTCCTCGCTCCTAGGACGATTTCCTCAACTTCTCAACAAATGTAAACAGAGGAGCGAGGATGAAGGAGCTTGCAAATAAGAAAAAAAGAGTCACCACTGCTGTAATGTGTGTGGGGTGAGGGGTAAGCACTGAGTGGACTCAGAAAAACAGGGAAGAACAATACAGCACACATTGTAAACAAATATTTACAGGAATCAGGCATGTAAAGAAATTAAAGCAAGGGAGGTTAAGCTTTCTTTAACTGCTGTCTCAAGGCTCAAAATTTATTTTTCTTTGCGGAGCAGTTTTGCTAATCATTTCAAGGAGGAGCATTTTTTTGCAGGTGAATCACAGGGACCTGAAGCAAGGGTTTTATTAAACAATAAAAATATGACAATGTAACGGGGGAGTTGAATGTAGGGCTGCAGCTAATGAATGTTTTAGTACTCGAGTAGCCTACTGAACAATCGAGTATTTGAATAATCTATATTTTTGGCTTGGTTAAAAAGCAATTATGAAAACAAAAGAGAAAATAAGACCTTTCATTTAATAACCTATGAGTAATTGGTTTCCTTTTTATATAATCAACAGTTTTTATTTCTTAAATTAACATTGTGCATAAAAGATAAGGTATTAATTTTAAAAAAGCGCCACAAAAAACACATTGGAAAGCAAAACTGAGAATCATAGTTTTACCGCAGAGATGGGTCGCGGAGACAGAAGCGCCCAGGGGTATATGTTATAACGCACTTACAAAAAAAGCATGAACAGTGTTTGTGAATCTTCACTTAAGCAGCTAGCATTTAAGCATTTTGTGACATACAGGCTGTGCATTTATGAGCTTCGACCAGCTGACAGGGAAAAAGACAAATACTCTTTGTATAACTACAAGTATTGGAAGTGTTCAATGTGTTCAAACTAAAATGAAGGAACCTCGAGAGAAAAGAAAATATTTTCTTCATTTGACTTCACAAAAGGCACGGTGGGGGGACTGGTTAGAGCGTCTGCCTCACAGTTCTGAGGACCGGGGTTCAATCCCCGGCCCCGCCTGTGTGGAGTTTGCATGTTCTCCCCGTGCCTGCGTGGGTTTTCTCCGGGCACTCCGGTTTCCTCCCACATCCTAAAACATGCGTGGTAGGTTGACTGAAGACTCTAAATTGCCCGTAGGTGTGAATGTGAGTGCGAATGGTTGTTTGTTTATGTGTGCCCTGCGATTGGCTGGTAACCAGTTCAGGGTGTACCCCGCCTCCTGCCCGAAGATGGCTGGGATAGGCTCCAGCACTCCCGAGACCCTTGTGAGGATTAGCGGCTCAGAAAATGGATGGATGGATGGACTTCGCAAAAACGCTCCTCTGTTTGGGTACATGATCCAGATTCACTTTTTCTGGCCCTGTTTTTCACTTACTTGACTAAAAGTTTAGTTTTGCAATTTGCA
This sequence comes from Phyllopteryx taeniolatus, assembly GCF_024500385.1. Classification (NCBI taxonomy): domain Eukaryota; kingdom Metazoa; phylum Chordata; class Actinopteri; order Syngnathiformes; family Syngnathidae; genus Phyllopteryx; species Phyllopteryx taeniolatus. Next base: position 12,170,454 of record NC_084506.1, read on the forward strand.
GATCATCAGATTGGCCACATCTGTCACACTAACTACACTGAGCAAAAGCACCCTGTATGTAACGTTAAAATGGTTGTGTTATACTGTACTTGTCACCTTTGTAATAAACAAGGCATACATTTGACGGTACTCATAATTAACAGACGCTCCACAGAGCTAACGTTTTGTTACTAAGGTAGACTGACATTTATCTCACCGATTTGCGGTAATGTTAATTTCAACTTCATCTCTCGGCTCTCACAATACGGTGTCATGCCTTTGGTGGAGAGAAAGGTCCTTGTTGCAACGAACGGGTGCTCGCCTTGCATTTCACTATGAAATGCTCCTACACTTTCGCTATTTTCTGACTTTTTTTCTCTTCTCAATTCGGCGTTGCATCTTGCAACCATTGTGTTCCCACTCCTGCAATCGAATAGCTTCACTTCCACATTCTACTTTCCACACATCGGTGATAATAGCGCGTTGTAACATATACACCCCTGGGTGCTTCTGTCTCCTCAACCCATCTCCGAGGTAAAACTGTGATTCGCAGTTTTGCTTTTCAATGTGTTTTTGAGGCGCAAACTGCGATGCGAGACAGCTTAATTCGAGCCTTGTGCCTGGAATCTTAATTACTAATAGTACTCTGTACATTTGGTTAAAAGGGTTAAAACAAAGCTTAAAGGTCTGCAAGGCAACTGGAACTGTCTGGCATCCGAAGAATAAAAAAAAAAAAGAGGAGGAGCCGGAGGAAGGGAGAGGCCAAACCGATAATCATACAGCAGACACAACAGTGATCCTGAGAAACGCCAACCTTCAGAGCCTGCAGTTTGTGCTCCTTCCTCTGTTTCTCATACTGCATCTGGCCCATTTTGATTTTCTGGCTAGAAAGCTTGGCCATTAAAGACTAGCAATAGGGAGGAAAAACCAGGACAATGAGAGAAAATGTGCAAGAATGTAAAAGAGATACACTACACAGACAGCAGTATTGGGATACACACGTTGAGGTGAACTAACTCCCTTAGTTTCCCCTGAAGATCAATCCTTGGACATTTGGACAATTCTATTTCTCCAACTTTGTAGGAACAATTTGGGAAAGACCAAGCATGATTGTGCCCCAAATAAACACAGTAAGTCATAGGTTTGATGCAGAAGAACTTCAGAGCCCTTACTTCAAGCTCAACAAATACCTTTGGGATGAACTAAATCTGTCATGGCCCCTCTTGCCAAACATCAGTAGCCTCACAAATATCTTCCTGCATGAATGGACAAAAGGTCTTCTGAGAAGACGCTGTTGTAGCTGCAGAGGCCAACTCCATATGTTTGTCTACTACAAGTCCCAGAGCCTGTCCATATTAGGGATGGGGATTATTCGTAAAGCAATACGTAGATTTTTGATGATCAAAAAAGTTGTTGGAATTTGATAGATCTATCAATTGAACCTGGTTTTGTCATACATTATTGTTGTCCTAAAGCAATGGAGGCATATTCTAGCCAAATGGGCTACAAAAGAAATTTACAGGTTTACAGTTGCAAATTTTGCATTTGAGTGTAAATTGTGCTTTTTGTATGTTGGTTTGTTTTAATTGCATTAATTGTTCATAGAATTGCTGGAATAAAGATTTCGCCATATAAAAATAAGTTTTAAAAAATGTAAAAGAAGGAAATGTGTTTGAATGACAAACCCCAAATAATATGGTGTACCTATTTGAATTAGTAATTGCGTAAAGCATAATAGAAAATAAAATAAACACTGTGTTTGCTGGTCTAAACATCTACTGGCTTCGTACAAGCAATGGTTTCTACTTTTGTATTTGGTACACCCCAATTTTAGCCATACAGAAACTTAAGAGGTTAGTTGTTAAGCCTTCTCTTTCAGATCAGAACGGATAACATAACTAACACAAACCCAGCATATAAGTGGAATTACTATTTGGAAAGTTAGTGCAAGATGATATTTATGCTTCTTTCTGGAACATAAAAGAAGAGTAACTCTGTTGTTTAATGTTATTGTAACTTGAAGCGATGGATTACGATAGTCTAATGTGAACATGTCTTTGATGAGGCTTTATTTAGACATTGAGTGCAAGTTAGGAACAGTAAATTGCTAGTCAGGAATGGCTGCTATTTTTAAGTTTTGCGAGTTTCAAGTTAATAACTCACCTTTGTTGTTTTAAGTTTCTTTTCATACTGTTGCTTTTCACTCTCCAGCTCTGTCAATCTATACCGCAATTCATTCATCTCCACAATTAAATCCTGCAAGAGAAAACTCAAATCAAATAATTCCTTCAAGGATCGTGAAGTACGTTGATCAGAGACAGAAATAAATATGCACATTTTCCAGATAGATGTTAATTTCCCAGAGCAATTGTAGTTAAGGTCCAACAGGCTCAAATTACAGTTAGTAAATTCAATGAAACAATACACTCTGTTGCATATGGACTGCTTATAGTCAAATAATTTCTATATTGAAAATGTGATGTATAACTGCAAGACTGGCTTAGAGCAGTACGAGTTAACTCCATGAAGCAGCTATAGTTGTGTAGATGAGAACGGCAGAATTGATAAGAAGTGTAATTTAATTCCTACAACTGTGCCTTATTTATTGTTAATTTATTGACAACACCAACATTTAAGAGTCACCACATTCCTTGTTTGGGGAACGGTGGCATATCCCTGGTCAGAATGCAGCTGCTTTGAAACTCCATACAACAACACCAATGAAAGTCTATTTGGTGTGTGCTTGTGTGTGTGCATGCATGACGGGAAAATGCAAGACAAAGACTATTTCTGTTCGCAGCATTTGCCTGCGTACCTCACTGTCCCGAAATCGTTCATCAAACTCCAGTCTCTCTGTCTGGAAGGAATTCAGTTTTAACTTTAGGTTGGACAATTCAGATACAAGCTCCAGCTTTTGGGTCTCGAGGGCTGTTCGGCACATAAGTTCCTGCAATGAAAAATAAAGATGGGAATGAGAAAATAAACAATGTCAGTGCTGGCAAGAATCGCAGATCACGAGAATTGTTTATGTAGACAACGATGTATAAAAAATAGCTACTGTAATACTAGTGAGTTCATGAAGATGACCTGCTGTAGCATCTCCTCAGTTGTGTTGAGCTTCTCCCTGTGCTCATCCAAACAAAAGTCGAGGTCCCGAATCTTTTCTCCTTGAGCGTCCACCTGGTCTGTTAGCACACTCACCTGCATGCAAGAGGACATCAGTCTCTTTCAAAACTAATTTTGAAAGAGTATGTGTGTCTTTGTGTCTTCTGGCCCTACCTGAAGCACCAGGGACTCCTTATCACTCTCAAGTCGGGTAAGCCTCTCCTGGTAGTGGTCACCACCTCCCATCGAGAGGTGCCCGTTGGACTACAAGGACAGTATAGCATGGATTAGTCAAAGAATCTGGATGGATATTAAATACTGAAGTGTGAGCATATGGGAAAGTTATAACATCCATCCATTTTCTGTATCGCTTATTCCTCACTAGGGTCGCGGGCGTGCTGAAGCCTTTCCCAGCTATCTTTGGGCGAGAGGCGGGCTACACCCTGAACTGGTCGCCAGCCAATCGCAGGGCACATAAACAAACCACCATTCATTCTCACATCCACACCCATGGGCAATTTAGAGTTTTCAATTAACTTACCATGCATGTTTTTGGTATATGGGAGGAAACCCGAGTACCCGGAGAAAACCCACGCAGGCACGGGGAGAACATGCAAACTCCACACAGGCGGGGCCGGGATTTAAACCCCGGTCCTCAGAACTGTGGGCAGATGTGCTAACAAGTTGTCACCCTGCCACCCAAAGTTATAACAAAAATACATTTTTAGGTGTCAGTTCACAGACGTATCCTTTGCCATGCACAAACAAAACCGTTCTTGGCTGAAAGATATAGGCTCACATTGAGACAGCTGGACAGAGTGAGTTACAGCATTAAACAAAAACTGTGGCATCCAGCTGGCAGTGGGCCATCCATTTCCCAAACACATTTTCGGCCCCCCAGAATCTGCATTTTTCTTGTTATAAAAGACAACAGTTCATGCATTCCAAAGGAACTCTGCAAATAGGGCAGTCATGTTTCCACTTAGCAAACAATTTTGTTGTCGCCTCCACCAATTAATGTGTGTCCGGTTTTCTGGATTAAGCAACCTTGGCAGCACATTGTGCAAACATACAGAATCAAGCCAGATTTTAAAGCAACCCAAACTAGCATCTAAGTTGAAACAGATGTCTTTAAGAAGGGGTACAATAATACAAAGTTTCATTAAAATGCCTCTAAAATGCACATATGACTATGCAGTACAAGAACCATTTTACACTAATTCGATTTTTTATGAGACTGAGCTGCACTGAGAAGCTACTGTCGCGAAAATTCTATGCTTTGCTTGGAGGCACTCACCAGGCGACCCTGGAGCCACTCGACCAGACTTTCAGCTGTGGAGTCAGGGATCTGGCAGCGAAGACTGTTCCGTCCATCATTGTCCAGCAGCTCCAGAATGCCTCTTAGGTCTTCCAAAAGGTGAAGAGCCCGTAAATTGCCCATGAAAGGAGAGCTGGGCGACTGACAGTCAAACAACCCATTGGAGTAGTCAAGAGCCTTGGATCCTATTGTAAAGAAGCAAAACAGAGAAGTGTATTAATATATATTTTGGGAATTTATTTATTTATTATATATTAATATTTTGGGAATTACATTTTTTTTAAATTTAGGCTAGATTTGTGTTTTCTTAGTCATCTCTCTGAAAATAAAGTGGACCACAGTATTGTAGTCTTTCATGGCCCGTCTGATTTTATACTGCTTATGCACTGACACAAACCTGCTATAATGCCATCCATCTGCTCAAGAGCAGCTGCCAACATGTCGCTGGCATCCGCCATCATCTTCAGACTCCCAAAAAAAACTGGAAAAAGACAATGAAACAATAAGGAAAGGGTTTGTTTAGATGTAATATTTGAACCATTAGATGAAGTGGCTCTTTTGCTAGACAGACGAAAATACAAAAGATGACAAATGGCCCCTTTAGGATGTAAAAATATTGCACGTGAAACATCCATCCATCCATTTTCTGAGCCGCTTCTCCTCACTGGGGTCGCGGGCGTGCTGGAGCCTATCCCAGCTGTCATCGGGCAGGAGGCGGGGTACACCCTGAACTGGTTGCCAGCCAATCGCAGGGCACATTCAAACAAACAACCATTCGCACTCACAGTCACAGTCACACCTACGGGCAATTTAGAGTCTCCAATTAATGCATGTTTTTGGGATGTGGGAGGAAACCGGAGTGCCCGGAGAAAACCCACGCAGGCACGGGGAGAACATGCAAACTCCACACAGGCGGGGCCGGGGATTGAACCCGGGTCCTCAGAACTGTGAGGCTGACGCTTTAACCTGTCGGCCACCGTGCCGCCTGCACGTGAAACATGAAACTATTATTTCCAACAGTCTTTCGTCTTCCTTTCATGGCCGGCGTGTGTCTTGGCTGTGCAGCTTCCAGTCGTTCGTGATTTATTTCAGAGAGGTTCACAGCTACACGAGTGGGATTCCCCTACATGACATGCAGCCGGTGACTGAGCAAAAAGAGATGGCCAACATGATTACAAATTGTTCAAGGTGGACTTCCTTCCACTTCCAGAGCGGCAACAACTACAGTAGCTCTTGACTTTACCCAACACAGCTGGCAAAAGAGGATGGATTTTGTCTTTAAATAATAAGCATCTCTGGTGAGTACGTATTTTAACTTTTTAGGTTTTTGTCAGGTTATTAAATAATTAACTGCTGTACTGTAGTGTAGAAATTTGGAGTTGAATATTGTAATGGACGATAGAAAGGGCTTGACATTTATGTAGCTTATTGTTTTTCATCACCAGGCACTAGGGCTGCACAATATAGTGTTTGAGCATCATCATTGCAATGTATGCGTGCCCAATAGTCACATCACAGGGTCCTGCACAATATTGGTGTATTGATCTGCAGTCAATCAACTATAACCCAAACAACATAGACGGAGCTGCACAGAGACATGGGGAAACAATTAAACACCTGCATTTACTGTATCTCTCTTCAGAACGTGACGAGCGAATGCGTGACGCAACAGGTTACACTTGGGGAGATGGGGAGAGCCACGGCATTATTGAAGGGACATACTTCAGGTGTACACAACATGTTTTGCTCAAACTAATGCACTGAAATATAGAAATATTAATCAGACATGCAAACACCAAACGCATGAAAAAAGTGACAAAAAAACACTGTAGGGGAGGTCTGGGGGGATCCTCAAGTAAGAGTACTGTTTATTGACCCCCCCCACTGAGTGAAGGCCCACATCTGAAATTGCAGAATTCAAAGGGCTCAACCATAACTACAGCACTACCAAATCTATTTACACACATTACAATGAACGCAACAAAGAATTTCAGCAAACCTTTATTAGCTGCGCTTAGCTTCCTATGCAACAACCTTATCATATGATGAGGAGCAACACCTTATAGAGTGACCTTATAGTACTTGGTTATTGTGATGAGTTTAGAATAAACCATGACTATGAGAAATGATTCTATCTAGATTGTAACATGATAAAATAATTGGGGATAAAATTAACTTCGATAAGATGTGGTGAATGAAGCCTTTGAGAATATCAATGAGACCATTTGCCTAAAATTTGGACTCAATGATTTTCCACCCATACGACAGTAGATACTTTGTTTGCAAGTGAAGTCAAGATGCATTTTGGGGTCCCAGTCTTGAACATATGCCAGAACAGTATAGTGGATCCCTTTCTCTTGGTTATTTAAAAGGCATTATGATCATGCAGCGATACACACATGCACATACGCTCATTACGTGTGGACATTTCCACCCCTACAGGGAATGTTCTTTATTGAAACGCATGCCTCACATCCTGGGAGTGGCCAAGACAGGACACATTTTCAAACTGGATTGAAACCACCCACAGACCTAACACTGTTATTTCAGCATTCCTGTGGGCAAATGTTTGACTTTATGTAAAATAAGCATCCACTGAAATGTGAAAAATGGAGATGGCTGCTATAAGACACAACCAAGCACACAGTCAATACCATGCTAAAGTGACGGTATGAATGATACAATTTTCAGTGTTTCTAAGGCCTCTTGTTTTATTACCACCTGCTCTCCAACATTTAAGCTTTTACAGAATCTATCAGTTTTATTCTGTCGTGTCAAATAAAATGTACATACAGTGCTGTGAAAAAGTATTTGCCCCCTTTCTGATTTAGTCTGTTTTTATTTGCGTATTTATCACAGTTAAACGTTTCAGATCATCAAGCCAATTTTAATATCTCACAAAAACAACCGAAGTATATATAAAATTTTATTTTTAAATGATGACTTCATTTATGAAGGGGAAAAATATCTTACTGTCCTTTTCCCTATATGTAAAAAAGTATTCACCCCCTAAACAAAATAAATGCTTGTGCCACACTTGGCAGCAATAACTGAAATCAAGAATTTGCAATAGATAGTCTTACGAATCATTGGGGAGGAATATTTGGCCCAGTCTTCTTTGTAGAATTGTTTTACCTCAGTCATATTGGAGGTTTCTTGAGCATGAACTAGGGCTGCACAATATTGGGGTGAAAAAATGACATTGTGGTTATTTATTTATTTTTTTAAACCTACAATAAATATTGCGATGTAAAATAATACAGGATCAGTGTTGGGAAAGTTCATTTTCCACATGAATTAGTTAAAAGGTCTGTTCATTGTTCCAAAAATTAACTAGTTCAGTTCATAATTAAAATGTTTAACTAAGTTCACCGGTTAAAAACGAACTAGTTCATAGTCCCCCCCCCCCCCCCCACTAAATATGTTGGCAATGGTCTAGTACCCTCAAAATACTGGCATTTCATTTCCCCATTGTTGCCATCCATTCAGTCCACACTATCAGCTAGCTGCAGCATTCACCCTTCAATCTCAAAAACATGAGGAACATTTTTTGTTTGAATGTTTTTTTAAAATGAGGAATTAAAACAAAAATGGGACTCTTGTCCTTAATGTGCAAACAAAAACACACTACACAGGATGACAAGAACCATGGTGTAAGGACATTGATAACCTTGCATTCCTTGCAGCTCTGGCTGACTATCTTACCGACTTACTAAATCATTTATTTATTCTTATATTACCAAACAAAATAAATTCCATTTTATCACAGTGTAATTTAATAATTTTCTTCGTAAAACATTTTTACAATTATGTACTGTATTACAAGAGAACATTCACTCCCATTTACGCAGTGTCCCTGAACGCACACAACGCAGCTCCCGTGTGCCTCCCTTGTTTCAATCTGAAGAGCAAAATGGGGGAAACAGCAGGGGTTCATCATGTTAATCTTTGAGCATGTCCAAACACGTCCCTCTGTTGGTCACTTTTAATAATACAGTTGATTCACTGTATATTACAGTACACCAACATCGCTTATTGCGCACATGTACATCGCAATGATGATGCTCAAACAACGAAACTTGCAGCCCTAGCATGAACTGCCTGTATAAGGTAATACCACAACAGCATTGCATTTGGATTAAAGTCCGGACTTTTACGTGGCCTCTCCAAGCCTTTCATTTTGTTTATTTTGAGCCATTCAGAGGTGGATTGGCTGGTATGCTTCTGGTTGTGATCCTGCTGTATAACCCTAGAGCACTTGAGCTTCAAAATGATGGTTGGACGTTTTTCTGCAAGATTTTCTGGTGCACAGCAGAATACAATGTCACATTGATCACAGCAACTCTTCCAGGTCAGTTTCAGTTTATCAGTTTATTTTTGAAAGGGGACAATGCAATTTCATAAAACACATGGTTAAAAAAGCCAGAATTAGCCAGAAGGCTAGTTTTCATCTGTAGTCCCCTGGCCATGATGTAAAAAAGCAGTAAAATACATCTACAAGACAATATAATGCAGGATACATAATCAAACTATACTATTAAGAGAGAATAAAACCATAATTTTTTTGATCATGTCCTGAAATAGCAGAGCACCGGAGACCATCCCATGTCCCTCACTATATTTGACTAACATATTAAAATTGGCTTAATAACCCAAAACATCTGTAAGGGGGAAACTATCGGTAGTTTTTTCACTGTACTGTATTTGCATAGACATTTACATAGCATGAAATGTGTGTTATGTATATCAAATGAAGATGCAATATATTGCAATATAACAAAGAGTGAAAAATTTAAGGGGGTCTGAATACCCACTGTAATAATATATATATACATTTATTTATATTTATATATACACATACACACACACACACACACACACACACACACACACACACACACACACAGCCATTTTCAGGTGTCTCCAGAGATGCTCAAATTGGTTTAAGTCAGGGCTCTGGCTGGGCCATTCAAGAACAGTCACGAAGTTGTTCTGAAGCCACTCCATTATTTTAGCTGTGTGCTGAGGGTCATTGTCTTGTTGGAAGTTGAACCTTCGGCCCAGTCTGAGGTCCTGAGCACTCTGGAGAAGGTTTTCATCCAGTATATCCTTGTACTTGGCCACATTTATCTTTTCTTTAATTGCAACCAGTCTCCCTGTCCCTGCAGCTGAAAAACACCTCCACAGCATGACGCTGCCACCACCATGCTTCACTGTTGGGACTATATTGGACAGGTGATGAGCAGTGCCTGTTTTTCTCCACACCTACCGCTTAGCATTAAGGCCAAAAAGTTATATAATTGGTCTCACCGGCCCAGAGAATCTTATTTCTCACCATCTTGGAGTCCTTCAGGTGTTTTTTTTAGCAAACACCATGTGGGCTTTCATGTGTCTTGCACTGAGGAGATATAAATATAAACACACACATACACACACACACACACATCGTTTCCCCAAAAAATTTTTAATATCATGGAAAAGTTTATTTACTTCCATAATTCCTTTCAAAAAGTTAAACTTTCAAATATAGATTCAGGGCCCACAATTTAAACAATTTCAAGTAGTTATTTATTTATTACATAATCTGGGCTTCCAGCTCATAAAACCCACAAAATCAGGAATTCAAAAAAATTGAATAGAAGAAATTCAAGAAATCAGCCCAAATTTGGGAGGCCATAAATGTTTTCAACTGAGTGTCACACACTAATCATCTACTAAACCAAAAGCACTAGGGTTAGAGTTAGTTTGGTTCAATTGTCTCAGTTGGGTTCAATATGGGGAAGACTGCAGACTTGACAAATGGCCAGAAGACATCGATACCCTCCATAGGATGGGTAAGCCACAAAAGTTCATAGCTAAGGAGGGTGGCTGTTCACAGAGTGCTGTGTCCAAGCATATCAATGGAAGGTCTAGTGGAAGGACAAAATGTGGCAGGAGAAGATGCACCAGCAAAATAGATGACCGTGGGTTTTTGCAGATTATCAAACAGAAGATTCAAGAATCTAGCAGAGATCTAGAAAAAGTGGAATGGGAGTCACAGCTTCAAAAACCACCACATTTAGACACATCCGGGAGATGGGCTACAACTGTCGGGTTCCTCGGATCAAGCCATTTCTGAGCATGAGCCAACGTAGGAAGCGTCTCAACTGGACCAAGGAGAAGAAGGACTGGACTGTTGGCCAGTGGTCCAAGGTCCTCTTTTCCGATGAAAGTAAAGTGTGGCTTTCATTCAGGAATCAAGATCCAAGGGTTTGTCTGTGAAATATCCACAGTCAGTCATGATTTGGGGTGCAATGTCCAGTGCAGGTGATGGTAAACTCTGGTTTCTTAAATCCAAGGTCACTGCAACAGTTTACCAGAATGTTTTAGAGGACTTCATGATTCCTTCTGCTCAGGATCTTTATGGAGATGCAGATTTAATCTTCCAGCAGGACATGGCCATGCCCATACCCCCAGAAGCACCAAAACCTGGTTTGATGCCCATGCCATCACAGCGCTTGACTGGCCAGCCAACTCGCCGGATCTAAACCCCATTGAGAATCTATGGGGTATTATCAAGCGGAAAATGAGGGGCACCACACCCAAAAACAAAGAAGAACTGAGAGCAAGCATCAAGGAAATCTGGGTTTCCATAACTCCCAGGCAATGCCATAGGCTGATTGCCTCAATGCCACGGCACATCGAGGCAGTGATTAAAGCAAAGGGATTCCCAACCAAGTATTTGAAGATTAACATATCATTCTGAAAGTACCATATTTTGATTTATTTAATGTGACCCTAATTTCTCTTTTTTTCTACAAAAACTGAGAAGTAAATGGAATTCCTTATTTCGTTGGTTTTATGAGCTGCAAGCCCAAATTATGTAAAAATAAACAAATGAATAAATTGTTTAAATTGTGGGCCATGAATGTATAATCTATGAAAGTATAATTTTTTGGAATGTAATTATGGAAATAAACTTTTCCATGATATTAAAATTTTTGGCAAAGCGTCTGTGTGTATATATATATATACACATACATATATATACACATATATATATATATATATACACACACACATATATATACATATATACATATATATATATATATATATATATACACACACACACACACACATACATACACACACACACCCTCTATATATATTCGTAAGTTATTCAGGTAGACATAACAGCACAATGAGAAGAACAAACTTTTGATGTGTCAAGGTACAAACTCACTCGAAGACAGTGTTTGAAGCATCATGACGACATAAGCCGCGAAAGAGGGTAGCATATTCATACATGGTTTCTAGGAAAAATGTTTCCAATACAAGACCAGACACGCTGCTCAGACAGAGGGGTGCTGTTTGCGTCAGTCACCACTAAACTAGTGTTAAGACCTTGCTTGTAGCAAACATCGTGTGCAGTGCAGAGACCTCGGCACAAAGAAAGCTTAATCACAGGGAAGCCCAATCTGTCTTTAGATCCTGAAATACATCCTTAGGACGTCAGATCCATCCTGACAAAAAGCTGGAACTGCGATTGAGCATTTACGAAATAGAATCTGACGCTTAAATACAAAATACAATTGAAACCTCTAAGGTCTAACACAAGCCTTTCTGGGACAGTGATCTACTTGATGGATTAATACTTGTTTTTGGGGCAAAGGAGGGCAGCGGGAGATCAGTTGTGTAACTAACCTAGTCCATATGAAAATATCCTATCGCTGCAACATGCCTATCAAAAGAGACATCTCTTAAAGTCCAAACATGCAAGCATCATTCTCCAAAACAAAGTCCTACTGTCTGACAAGCTCAGAGTAGCTCTTAGAGCAGCCATAGCAGGCACAAAGATAGTTATTGTTGCTACTAGCAGGGTGTTTTGACTGAAAAAGAAAAAAATGCAGCAGTACATTACACATGGCATGTGGAAAAAACACCTGCCCTCAGACACTGATCAAGAGTGTACCCAAAAAAAAACCTCGCCCTATGGTGAAAATATTCACATAATTTATACAGACAAGCAGAGAAAGAAGAAAACAAGAGAGAGTAGACCACTACAATGGCTGTTCAAACCCATCAACTCAGGTCCCTCCAAGTAGTGAGAAGGAACACTTAAGACAGCTCAAGTATTGCTGCTAGCCAAAGGACAACAATCTGCAATTCCTCAATCCATGTGCGACCCTGCCTGCTTCTGCACTAAAGGAGAAAGAATGACAAACAACAATAGCTTTAGGGCCTCATGTCTGAGAGGTTAATAGCAGCCATGCAACTCGCTTTCACAGCTGGTGATGAAACACTGAAAATAAGGTTCGAGTAGAGCGGAATTTGCTAGTCATAAATCATGCCGAGGTTTACTTTTCTGTTCTTTTTTTAATCCAGTTCAAAGAGCTAAATAAATGGTTCTAAGTCTCCACACATAATGATGAGACTAGAAAAAGAAATTGGTTCAATAAGAACTTAAGTTTTTGTTCAAAGTACAAGACTAAACTTGTTGTGACACACTTAAAGACCATGCTAGGCTATTTTAAAGCGACCTGTTTGGTAGGTACAGTTGTCCACTAATCTCTAAGCTGTTAGTTTGATCCCCGTCACCTTGACTTCGAGCAAGATTCAGTGACCTCATTTGGTCTTGGTGGACACACTATAGCAGACTGAAAGATGAATGCAAAGGACTGTATTTGTATAAAACACAATGGCTATACTGTATGCATCAGCTTGATGTTCATCAACAGTACATACTTACTGTGATTTTATGCTCTCTCTCCACAAGACACTAATACTGTCTTGCAAATGGGAATGAGATGCAAGCTGTGTATTTGCAATGTACTTGTGGCAGTTGCCAACCACAGGTAACACCTATTTCCAACCTAAGTAAGCAAGCAGATTGCATCATCACTCATTTTACACAACGAATGAGATGGGAGCAAGATGTGGGTGCAGAGGTGCATTTAAAAAAAGGAAACAAGGGATCCATCTTGCGTAAATCTACTGGCAAAAGTTAGGAAACGGCTCCTGCTGTGATTTTAAATACCATGTGATTAAAATCTAAAATGTCTCCCGTCTGTACATTTGCCAAACATTTTAGCAACCGGTTGTTGAATTTGGAGAGCAGGCCACATTCCTTACATTTGAACCAACTGCACTCCACTTGACCCATTTCAGTAGTTATTTGACATTGTGCTTCACTGTTCCAGAGTCGCAACTGTTACCACTATAAAACCTTCACTGTACAAGCAATGATTTACGTAACATTTTAACATGTAAGCAGATGTCAACCACTGTTATATCAATGCATTAAAATCAATCACACTCTTTTAACAGTCTCCTCCCTTTAATGATGAATGAGGAGGGGTTATAAACCCACGGAAGCACACATTATACAATTTCAGAAATCCTATTCAGAATCCCTTGGAGCTGGAGCCTACCCTAGTTGACATCAGGCTAAAGGCAAACTAGACCGTAGATTGGTCACCAGTCAATCACAGGGCACATACAGAGACGGACAACTATTCATATTCATATTCACACCGTCCCTCAGTAGGAACTGAACCCACGCAGGCCAGTGGGTTCAGGTCAGTCAAAACCACTACGCCAAAAATGTCAAACTAATTTTTGTTGCGGGCCACATTGTTGTTACGGTTTCCCTCAGAGGGCCATCATGAGTAAAAGCATGCAACGGCAATGAATTCTTGATCAATTTTTTGGTGTAATCTTGGTCTCATTTTGTCAAAATGTAAGCAGCACGATAAAGAGGACTGTTTGAATACCATCTGGAACTGAACCAAGATATGTGGTCCATTCATGGAACAAACACCCGTTATGAATTTTGCTGTTCAGCTCCTTGTTGGAAAAAGCAAGTTATGCAAAATGTAGACGTCAAATTTAGTTCACCTGTAAAGGTTAGAGTGCATTTTAAGTTGATCCTGAAATTTCACCCGAAAGCCAAATACGTATTTACCGGTATATATTTTTGTGAGTAATAAACAGTATACTACTCTATATCCTGCTACATGTACTGTACATTATAGTGAGGCTAACCAGTATACCTAGAAAATTGATGGCTGGTTGGAGAATTATTGCACGTTTCCACACAAATCTGAAAAATAAATAACTTATTAGAGGAAAGCCCTCAATAAATGTTTCCACATGTTCATCACCTCCACTCCAGATGTGCTATATAGTTAAACAAGATTGAATCACGGTGGCTTGTTGACATTGTTATTGGAGCAATGCATTCTCAGACAATAGTATTGTTCATTTGAAAAGTGATAGGTTTAAAAAGGGTCAACTGCAGGCCAATTCTGATCCAATGTCACTGCTTTGCAAAAGCAACCCGGAGTGCAAACTTTCTTTGGTTGACACTAAAGAAAATCTCAGCAGACGGCCTCTCTTCTCAAGCAAAGGACTTTATATGTGCCCAAAAAGGTGGCAAGCACAGGCAAAGTCGTAAACAAGACCCCGGAAACTTTATAAAGAAATGCAGACCCACATAAGTTGTCGTTTGTGAGCCACATTACATGAATGTGTAAGGATATACACGCACAGTTAACGGGACAGTGTGAGAGAGAGAGAGACACACACACACACCGTGGAACTGTTAGCATCAATCAATTTATCCAAGACTGTATGAAATGAAAATTCAGGGCTCAATCCAATTCCTGTTCGGCTGAGACGTTCGCCAACTGTACAGCCGATGGTTCAATGGGCTCTGTTATGACTTCAGCTTCGTGGATAGATGTGAAAAGGAGACATTCCAGGAGTGCTACAATGTGAAAACGTGTACAAGAAACTCCACAGTGCGAGCCACGACAGCGAATTGTTTCCACTAAAACAAATTGCGCAGATTATTTTTTTTTTAAACACTAAAGTGTAACTGGATAGCTTAAATCACAGCAAAGTTACTTACCCAGACACTGGCCTAACTTTTTCGCCGTTTAAGTCGGTTTAAAAGCTTCCCTAAATCCCCAAAATGTCGAGTGGCTCGTTCGTGAACTTCTCCGTGTCGACCAGTGCAGCCGTGGGTCCACATCGCTACGCCATGATGCCCCCCGTCACAAGACGGCTGGGAACGTGGTGACGTCACAGCTGGAGGATCCCACCCTGCTGGCCCTGGTCGAGCCTGGAGTCCTGCTGCGTTCATGTACAGCAGCCAAAATAGGATATACTGTGTATATATGTTTTTATTTTTAAATTATGCTTTCAAGAAAAATGGGTAATAAACCATCATTTAGTTTGATTCATCCAGCTCAACTATCATCGATACATTTTTTACCTCCTGCTTTTATAATCTTAGGTCTGTTATTTATGCATCGTTTTTTTTCCAGCTTCTGTAATTTTAGTTCCGTCAACGTACATATTTGAAATAACACAAGCAACATCTAGCGATCGTTAGCGTGTCGACAATGGAAAATTGACCATTTGCGACCATGCTTATTAAATCCATAAGTTAAATCGCAATGTTTCTCTTTAAAAAAAAATAGGAATGAGTTATCTGCACAGTGTTATGTAATGTATTACATGGTTAAGATAATTTGGGGACGTTTTAAACATTGTTGGGTTGTTTCTTTGTATAAAAACAGTGTCAAGTTTATTACATTTTCTTAACTATTATTTATTAAAGCCCTTAATCACAGAAGAGTCTCAAAGGGCATCACAGGCCCACAGTTGACATCCCCTGATATAAACCCCCAACCAGGCACAACAAAGTACCATAACTGTCAGAAAAAAATCAATACAGTCCTAAAATGGCACGAGCGTGTCGTTTAATGTTGCTTTTCTTCTCTGGTAGTCCTAAATGTAAAGCATTTGACATCATCAATAGTTGATGACAGATGAGATTTTGTCAAATAGATATACAGTACATAGACAAATGCAAGTAATGCACCACCAACACAGAAATTTAACACAATAAATAAGGCAGGCATCAATGTCTCATGTCCACTTTATCACGGAACATACTTTTAAAAAAAGTCTCAATCCAAAGTTGTTGAATGGACAAAACAAGTTTAGATCAATCATGGACTCCCATTGCCGAGTTCGTTTTCAGGTGCCTCTCCACGCTCACAATGCAGGGATCACATTCCAGCATCCTTCTGATCCAATCATCATCCAATGCTCCCTCTATGAACTCCTCCACAGTGATGACGGCGACAGACGTAACAAGGTCAGGCAAAGATTGTGAAAAAGGAACCCGATAACAGGATCTATTTCCACCATCTATAAATATTCTCTTGCAAACAATAGGCATGTTTGCAAGACATACATTTTGGTAACAGGAGGAACCACATTTCTAATCTGACTCTTAAAACACCACTTGTATGTTCATGTCATGTAGAATACAGAATCTGGATATGTTGATTACAATAAGTACATTTTGCAAAAATAATACTGTATCCCCTTAAACCCTTGTCTAGTATGTTTGCCCAATACACAACAGCAAGATTGACTATCATACATTAATCTGATTTGTACATTACAGAACTCATAATCTGGGTTGAGTTTATTGGAAAGATAGAACAATATGATGAATCGATAAATACAGTTAAAACGTTTTGGGCTCACTTGGAATTTTATTTTTTTAAAGAAAAGCAATGTTTAGATTTACTTTACATACAGTAAATTGTATATACACTCGTGTACAATAGTTTGGGGTGACTTGGAAATGTCCTTATTTTTTAATAAAACATTTTTTTCCCCTTGCTGAACATAACATTCAATTCATCTGAATGTAAAATACATTATCTGTGGTTTAAAAAAAAACAACATTGCATAGTTTAAAGAAAAGCAATGTTTAGATTTACTGTACATACAGTAAATCGTATATACACTCGTGTACAATAGTTTGGGGTCACTTGGAAATGTCCTTATTTTTTGATAAAACAATTTTTTTTCCTTGATGAACATAACATTCAATTCATCTGAATGTAAAATACATTATCAGTGGTTTAAAAAAAAAAACATTGCATTATTTTAAAAAATAAGGATATTTCTAAAAATAAACAAACAAACCAAAAAAATTTACAACAGTGTGTTTTCATGGAAAACAAAACTGCCTGGATGACCCTACACTTTTGCATACTAGTGTACATACCGGGGATATAAAAAGTCTACACACTCTTGTTCAAATACCTGGCTTGTGGAGGAAAAAATAAAAGACCAAAATAAATAACCTTTTTTCCCCACCATAATTGTCACCTATAACCTGTCCAACTCAATGAACAAAATCTTTTAGAGAGGGCAGGTAAAAAATATACAACTGAGATCATGTGGTTACACAAATGTGCACACTGGGTGTGTGGCTGTGTAACCTCATGTTAAATGGGACTCAGCACACACCTGCCCTGTTTAAATTGCATCTGATCAAACCCAACTTAAGCTTTTCCTGACATTTTTGGATTCACATCTTATAGTACAAGGCATGGTTTGTAGAGAGCTTCCACAGCATCAGAGGGATCTCATTGTTGAACGGTCAGGAGAAGAGTACAAAAGAATTTAATATAACATGGAACACAGTAAAGACAGTCATCATCAAGTGGAATAAATATGGCACAACAGTGACATTATCAAGAACTGGACTTCCCTCCAATACTGCTAAAAAGAAGTGAAGATATCTTCCCCCCCCCAATTGAGTTACATGTTATAGGTCACATTAACTTTTATAATGATTTACCTTGGTATCATTTTATATCATAAAAACACAGGAATTGGTGTGGAGACTTTATATCCAATGTGTGTAGATACATGGGGAAATGAATACTCTTACCATTGTTGTCTTTGTCTAATCTCAAAAATATCTTGTTAATACAGTGTTCAGCTGTTAGGGGGTTTGGTTAAACCTGCTACTTCATTCATCTTGTAAACAGCCTGTGAACATGTGGAGAACACATGCCAGCTGATGTTATAAACTGACATGTCAAAAACAAACAGAAAACAGATACACTCAAACACACCTGCATAATGCCGAGCATCTCCTCCCTTATGATGGCACCATCTCCATCTTTGTCAAAGAGCTTGAAGGATTGGCGCAGTCTCTCCACTGCTGAGCCTTCAGTGAGCATGCTGATGGCCATGACATACTCTCTGAAATCTACCAACCCGTCCTGGAACAAAAGGTGCTCTTGTTTTAAGATGGCTTTTTTTTCTTCCCTTTTGCTCACTGGCTGTGTTTTCAGTGTGCCTTTCTTACGTCATTTCTGTCCAGCGTTCAGAATATCTGTTCTGCATACTCAGCTGATTCCCTGCCGACTGTTATATTGCAGAAATGTCTTTGAAACGCATGAAGAGTAATGAGTCCACTCGGGCATTTATTAATAAACATTCTGCCACAAGACCAGACAAAGAAGACACATCTCTATTTATGGGGAAGAACAGTTTTAATCGTTAATTTTCATTAAATGTAATTTTTTTTGTCAAACTATATTAAAAATACATGGTTTACAGCCATTTTCATGTCATTTCCATCTGAAAGACAGGGGAGATTGTTGCCACATGGGTAACCCTAACCCCTAACCCCCAAGGGTACGTTAAACTCAGTTAAGTAAAAAAAATTTCAATTTGGAAAAGAATATAAAACATTGGTTAGTAAACACATCTATGATATTCAGTGCATGTTGCATAATATTTGATGTGAATGTTTGTTTAATGGTTGTGTTCAACAACTTTTTCAAGCTTAATGATAAACATTTTCTGTGCCTGACTTCAAAGTTCACTTTCAAGTAAAAAACAAAACAAAACAAAAAAACAATAATTTTGCCCTTGTTTTATTTGATGCAAAATCTAGTGTGACATCTTACCTCATATTACATACAATTTAAATGGATGGCAGGGGCAACCTGTCACATGTTCACACTAGCTACTAGAGTGCTTAGAACTCTGCACTGAAGCAAAATATACAAATGACATGAATACGAAACATATACCTGAGACTTTGGTCTTTTATCTGGTACACATTTTGTTTATATATGATGTATTGATTCCAGGAAATATATATGAGTAAAAAGTGTGACATCTAGCCCTGGTCTCCCTAGTGATTCACCTAATCAAAATTTTAACTCAAAATTTGGCCAGGGTATGAGTATTGTTTTGTCTCATAATGGTGTTACAGGAAGCAAGAAAATTATGTACAATAGATGGAGAATCAGATTAGTAGGATAAACATATGTCCAAGGTCAGCGTGTGGGGATTACATGTGAGAAAGCTTGATTACACCCTGAAGATGAGTGCTCCGATAATTAGGTCAAATTATTTTGAACCACTTGTTCAACAGCATTGCAAAAATAGTCAGGCTCAGACTTGTGCTACTTTCAATAGTTTTAATTTCCTCATTAAATACAACAAAGTAAGTTAAGTATTGTCACACAACATTTTGGTCATTGTGGAAGGACTGTACATAAAATTTTTGGAGAGTACTATATGGGTGAGGGAGGCAAGGCTTCACTTTTTGGTGACCCTCTGCAGAGCAATGCACATTAATTTGTACCATTCTTGCATTCATTAGTTCTATTTTTCAAGTTCATAATTCCATTTCACACACACACACACACACACACACACACACAAAGAACAAATAGACATTACCTGGACCATTCATATAGCTCTGCAATATAAGACTCTCCTCTCCAGTGACATACACTTGCAGCCTGGCCCATTCTATGGAGCAATCAGTCTGAGTTGAGGCTTCACTTCTACACAACAAACAAATCCCATTTTAGAACACTGCCTTAATACAGTCTGTCTGAAAATGACTAAAAGCTAATCACCTTCGTGGGTGGAGTCAGCCTTTATATGCAGATAGCAGGAAATTGAAATGAAACAATGATTTCAATACAGATGTTAAAGTATCTCTACATCGTACTCCTTCAACCTGATGATGCCGCATACATACAGTAAGGTTAGACCTCTACCGGTCAGTTTTTAACCACTTTTTTTTAAAACTCATCCATCCATCCATTTTCTACCGCGTATCCGAGGTCGGGTCGCGGGGGGAGTAGCTTTAGCAGGGACGCCCAGACTTCCCTCTCCCCAGCCACTTCATCCAGCTCTTCCTGGGGGATCCCGAGGCGTTTCCAGGCCAGCCGAAAGATGTAGTCTCTCCAGCGTGTCCTGGGTCGTCCCCGGGGTCTCCTCCCGCTGGGACATGCCCGGAACACCTCACCAGGGAGGCATCCGAATCAGATGCCCCAGCCACCTCATCTGGCTCCTCTCGATGTGAAGGAGCAGCGGCTCTACTCTGAGATCCTCCCGGATGACAGAGCTTCTCACCCTATCTCTAAAGGGAGAGCCTGGACACCCTGCGGAGGAAACTCATTTCGGCCGCTTGTATCCTGGATCTTGTTCTTTTGGTCACGACCCACAGCTCGTGAGGTCGTGACCGAAACGTAGATCGACCGGTACATTGAGAGCTTCGCCTTTCGGCTTAGCTCCTTCTTTACCACAAAGGATTGATACAAAGTCCGCATCACTGCAGACGCGGCACCGATCCGCCTGTCAATCTCCCGTTCCATTCTTCCCTCACTCATGAACAAGATCCCAAGATACTTGAACTCCTCCACTTGGGACAGGATCTTATCCCCGAACTGGAGCGGGCACGCCACCCTTTTCCGACTGAGGACCATGGTCTCAGATTTGGAGGTGCTGATTCTCATCCCAGCCGCTTCACACTCGGCTGCGAACTGCTCCAGTGAGAGTTGGAGGTCACGGCTTGATGAAGCCAACAGAACCACATCATCAGCAAAAAGCAGAGATGCAATACTGGGGCCACCAAACCGGACCACCTCTACGCCTCGGCTGCGTCTAGAAATTCTGTCCATAAAAGTTATGAACAGAATCGGTGACAAAGGGCAGCCTTGGCGGAGTCCAAGCCTCAACGGAAACGAGTCCGACTTACTGCCGGATATGCGGGCCAAACTCTGACTCCGGTCGTACAGGGACCGAACAGCCCGTATCAGGGGGTTCGGTACCCCATACTCCCGAATTACCCCCCACAGGACCCCCCGAGGGACATGGTCGAACGCCTTCTCCATGTCCACAAAACACATGTAGACTGGTTGGGCGAACTCCCATGCACCCTCAAGGATCCTGCCAAGGTGTAGAGCTGGTCCACTGTTCCACGGCCAGGACAAAAACCACACTGCTCCTCCTGAATCTGAGATTCAACTTCCCGACGGACCCTCCTCTCTAGCACCCCTGAATTGACCTTACCAGGGAGGCTGAGGAGTGTGTTCCCCCTGTAGTTGGAACACACCCTCCGGACCCCCTTCTTAAAAAGGGGGACCACCACCCCAGTCTGCCAATCCAGAAGCACTGTCCCCGATGTTCACGTGATGTTGCAGAGGCGTGTCAACCAGGACTGCCCTACAACATCCAGAGCCTTGAGGAACTCTGGGTGAATCTCATCCTTGCCACCGAGGAGCTTTTTAACCACCTCAGTGACCTCAACCCCAGAGATAGGAGAGCCCGCCTAAGAGAACCCAGACTCTGCTCCCTCATGGGAAGTCGTGTCGGTGGAATTGAGGAGGTCTTCGAAGTATTCTCCCCACCGGCTCACAACGTCCCGAGTCGAGGTCAGCAGCGTACCATTCCCACTATACACAGTGTTGATGGTGCACTGCTTCCCCCTCCTGAGACGCCGGATGGTGGACGAGAATTTCCTCAAAGCTGTCGGGAAGTCTTTCTCCATGGCCTCACCGAACTCCTCCCATGCCTGGGTTTTTGCTTCAGCAACCACCAAAGCTGCATTCCGCTTGGCCAGCCGGTACCCATCAGCTGCCTCAGGAGTCCCACATGCCAAAAAGGCCCGATAGGACTCCTTCTTCAGCTTGACGGCATCCCTCACAGTTGGTGTCCACCAACGGGTTCGGGGATTGCCACCACGACAGGCACCAACCACCTTACGGCCACAGCTCCGGTCGGCCTCCTCAGCAATGGAGGCGCGGAACATGGTCCACTCGGACTCGATGTCCCCCGCCTCCCCCGGAACATGAGCAAAGTTCTGTCGGAGGTGGGAGTTGAAACTCCTTCTGACAGGGGATTCCGCCAGACGTTCCTAGCAGACCCTCACAATACGCTTGGGCCTGCCACGTCGGACCGGCATCTTTGTGGCAGCCGTGGCCCAATGGTTAAGATCATCGCCTGCCACCGTGGGGGACCTAGGTTCAAAACCCCGACTGGACCATCCGCCAACATCCCCCGGACGCACGGCTGTGGTGTCCTTGAGCAAGACACTGATACCCCGAAATGCTCCCCGGGCGCTTCAGCTGCCCCCTGCTCCAGTGTGTTCCACTAACATGTGTATGGGTTCACTGTGATGGGTTAAATGCAGAGAACAAATTTCGTGTGCATGCATGCATGTTCATGACAATAAAAGATGATTCTTCTTCTTCTTCTTCCCCACAATCGGAGCCAACTCACCACCAGGTGGTGATCAGTTGACAGCTCCGCCCCTCTTTTTACCCGAGTGTCCAAGACATGCAGCCGCAAGTCCGATGACACGACCACAAAGTCGATTATCAAACTGCGACCTAGGGTGTCCTGGTGCCAAATGCACGTGTGGACACCCTTATGCTTGAACATGGTGTTCGTTATGGACAATCCATGATGAGCACAGAAGTCCAATAACAGAACACCGCTCGGGTTCTGATCGGGGGGGGCCGTTCCTCTCAATCACGCCCTTCCAGGTCTTACTGTCATTGTCCACGTGAGCATTGAAGTCCCCCAGCAAAATGATGGAGTCCCCAGCGGGAGCGCTCTCCAGCACCCCCTCCAAGGACTCCAAAAAGGGTGGGTACTCTGAACTGCTGTTTGGCGCATAGGCACAAACAGCAGTCAGGACCCGTCCCCCCACCCGAAGCCGGAGGGAGGCTACCCTCTCGTCCACCGGGGTGAACCCCAACGTACAGGCGCCGAGCCGGGGAGCAATAAGTATACCCACACCTGCTCGGCGCCACTCACCGTGGGCAACTCCAGAGTGGAAGAGAGTCCAACCCCTCTCGAGAAGACTGGTACCAGAGCCCAAGCTGTGCGTGGAGGCGAGTCCGACTATATCTAGTCAGGACTTCTCGACCTCACAAACTAGCGCGGGCTCCTTCCCTGCCAGAGAGATGACATTCCACGTCCCTAGAGCCAGCTTCTGTAGCCGGAGATCGGATCGCCGAGGTCCCCGCCTTCGGCCACCGCCCAGCATGCACTGCACCAGACCCCTATGGCCCCTCCCACAGGTGGTGAGCCTATGGGAAGGGGGACCCACGTTACCCTTTCAGGCTGTGCCCGGCCGGGCCCCATGGGTGCAGGCCTGGCCACCAGGCGCTCGCCTTCGCTCCATAGGGGGGCCCCGGTGACCCGCGTCCAGGGCAAGGGAAACCTGAATCCATTTATTGTACTCGTCATAGGTTTTTTTTTTTTTTTAAACCTTCAGGAATAATTATTCCTAATGAAAACAAGTGTACATTGAGTTCACGCGACAGATCAACACAAAGTGGTGCAAGGAAAATGCTTGAAATCTACAATACTGTATGTATGTGGTGTGCAAAAGGACTCCCGGGGTCATACAGTATGTTTCATAGTGGTCATGGTGCATTCAAGGTAAAGTGCAATGTTTCTTTTTATGCCCCACAGAGCATATAACATTTAGGCCAACTTCAATTTTGGTCTCAAAAAGTTGTGTCACTATCATGGCTTTCAGAAAGCAACAAAAAACAGCTCCCCCCACAAACCCCAACCCAACCACAATGGAGTTTGTCCTTACCACTCTTCCATAAAGGCCAGATTTCCAGAGCGCAGAACTAATAGTTGGCCATTGGAAAGATGAATGAATACCTTTTCAAGTCCCAATTTTAACATTTTTACTTAAAATAATAATTCAAAAGATCAAAAGTCAGCACTTACATAATTGTAATTATAAATTTGATTTTGTGTCTGGATCTACGGTTTCTGATAACTGGAAAAAAAAATGGACATTGGTCATGTTGGGAGTTTAATCAATTAACATTTATTAATAGGACGGCCTGGGAAGAGATACCACACTTGTTAATTGTAGCAGCAATATGCCATTGACAAATACAGTAATGGCTTCCTCTCGAGCCAAATATGAAAGAGTAAACTCAAGAGTGGCATGATGTGGCTGAAAACAGTATCATGTTTAATAAAAGTCAAATTCAAGCTCAAAAGGTTCTGTACTGGGGCAGTTAGTTGTATATTTGCACACAAGCACCTGTCAATCATAAAATCATATAAAAGCGTGATGCCACTGGAAAGAGAACAGGTATAAAATCAGAACATAACACCTAGCAAACAAAATCTATGATTTCACTTAAACAGGAGGTAAAATATAAACCCTTCCTCTAAAGTTTACCATTCACAAAAGAATCTGACAACAATGGGAAAATGGAGAGCTACAACAGTGCAAAGATTGAACTCAAAGAACGGACATACAATGTGGATGCTCTAATAGACTATCTTGTGTCTGCTCTCCAAATATGTTCAGGTAGTTAATGCATAAGCCACCATTACAGTATCTGATTTATTTAAATGAAGACTGGCACAGCATGCCACGTGATGTCAAGTCAAATCCAAAGATGCAACTGAACATCATATAAGAAGCCCTCCTTTCAGTCAGCTGAGGTGTCATACAAACCGCTCTATTGCGGGCCAAAGTGGAAATGTCCAAAGGCACATTGGACAAAAGCAGGAGTGTCCACAAGTTAATATGCTCTCTATCTGTTGGCTCCTCGTATTTCAAGCATATGACAAGAGACACATTATTCCTCATGAATCATAAATAGCTGTTATTATAAAATGTTTCACAATCCCAAAAGGACAACACCAGTAGAAACAATGGCAGCATGGATACATAGAATTACAACATATAACTCAGCTGGTACTCAGTCTTTAGCCATCTTGGTTTTAGGGACTCAATAGTATACGAACAATGTGTGTATTTTAACATCTCATCATTCACAATGCATTGAAACATAATAGTTCTTCATCTGCACACATACACAAAATGCCTGTTAGGGTAACAGATGAGCTTGTGATGCATTCATTTCGCATTGATGAACGATACTTTCCACAAATCGAAATGCAACAGAAGACAAAGACAAAAGTATTGAGACATCTCTAGCAAAGAGATGGGGTTAGACTTGAGTTCCACTTTAATCTAAAATATTAATCTTATCAAGACTTTCCCCCCCCACAATTTTATGCTTTATGGTAAAAGTTTGGTGAAAACCCCATTCTGTTCAAGCACGACTGTGCCCAAGTGCTTGCAACAATGACCATAAAGGCATGCTTGGGTGAGCTTTGTGTGGAAGTATACGAGTCCTGGCCTGTGAAATCTGTTAAACACCACCAGTGATAAAGCAACATCATGAGCAAGCAGGACTTTTGTCATCATCAACATGTCTTAACATGAGTGATTTCTAATTTCACCAATTGCCAAAGAAACCTCCAAAATCATGTAGAAAGATTTCCTAGAATAGTTGAAAGTTAGCGGGGCTGACTCACTTCCTGTATTTGTAATGGCCAGGTGTCCACATACTTTTGTCAAAATTGTGTTAGTTTGTGTGTTGCTATTTGAGACAACTTCAACTCATCGAAGGCCATCTGGTTGAACAGCTCAACAGCGAGACAGAAGTCCAACGTACAGCGGCTAAAATAATTATCTAACGTCACCATATTTCCAGAGGTGCTATTGATGAATATTTCACCAGATGTTGGAAACAACCCAAGTAATCCATACATACAAAGAAACTAGAACAAATAAGATCAGGAATTAAGTTGTGTGTAATAATGTGAAAATACACAGGGAACAAGTATTGAACACACCAACTGTATTTATTTAATACTTTGTACAAAAAACGTTTGCAGTGACAGGTTCAAGATGCCTCCTGTATGGAGAAACTAGTTGCAGGCATTGCTCTGGTGTGATTTTGGCCCATTCCTCCACACAAGCAGTCTTCAAATCTTGAAGGTTCTGTGGGCTTCTTTTAGGGACCTTGAGTTTCAGTTCTTCCCATAGATTTTTTATTGGATTTGAGTCCGGTGATTGGCTGGGCCATTCGAGCAGCTTTATTTTTTTTTCCTTTGAAACCAATTGAGAGTTTCCTTGGAAGTACGTTTTGGATCAATATCCTGATGAAATGTCCACCCTCGTTTCATTTTCATCATCCTCATAGATGGCAGCAGATTCTTGTCAAGAATGTCTCAGTACATTTGCCAATTCATCTTTCCTTCAATAATGTGAAGCTTACCAGTACCATTTGCTGAAAAGCAGCCCCACACCATCATGTTCCCACCTCCAAACTTCACTGTTGGTATGATGTTTTTAGGGTGATGTGCAGTGCCATTTCTCCTCTAAACATGGTGTGCATTATGGCATCCAAACAGTTCAATTTTGCTCTCATCCGACCAGACTATATTCTCCCATTTTATAACTGGCTTGTCCAAATGTTATTCAGCAAACTTTAAATGAGTTTTGACATGTATTTTTTCAGCAATGGGTTCTTGTGTGATGAATTGAGCGTACATACAGCCCATGACAGCGGAGTGCATTACTCACTGTATTCCTTCGGACAATGGTACCTGCTAATTCCAGGTCTTTTTGAAGCTCTCCACAGTTGGTCCTTTGCTCTTGGACAACTCTTCTGATTATTCTTTGCACTCCTCAGTCAGAAATCTTGTGAGGCGCACCAGATCGAGGCAAATCTATGGTGGTATAATTGGCTTTCCACATACGTATTATGGCCCCAACCGTGCTCACTGGAACAGTCAGAACCTTAGATATGCACCTGTAACCAATGCAATCATTATGTTTTGCAACAATTACCGCCATTTCTCGTGTATAATTCGCACCCATGTATAATACGCACCCCCAAAGTTAAACCCTTCTACCTATGTAAAATGCATTTTTACTGCCCTACTTTTATTTAGTGAATTAGGAAACACACAGTTGTGCTCAGGTGTTTGATTACCCCGGCAGAATTTGTAAGATGGGTACAATTCTTTTATTTTAATGGGATTCAAATTAAACAGTCAAGCATTATAATTCAACAAAACATAACCATAAAGAAATTAATGATGGTTGTTATTCAGTCATCAGTCATATTAAAAAATATATATATATTTCACAAATTCTGCCAGGGTATGTAAATTTATGAGCACAACTGTACATATATGCAGTCATACCCGTCATATTGGAATTAATGTGTAGGCTACTCCTTTTTTATAAAAACTAGGTGGCGGTGGCATTTTGGAATGAACGTGTACAGCTTTTTCATAACCAATAGATGGCGGCATATTTTTATGAAATGTGAATGTTTTTTCCATTTGCCCCTATACCTATGTATAATGCGCACTATTGACAATTTTTTGGGGGAAAAAAAAATGCGCAATATACACGAGAAATTATGGTAGTTTGCGTTGGTCTTGAGACAGCTCTTTGCGCTTACCCATGAGATGTGTCTTGACTAACACCTTGGCAATGAGACCTTTTTGTAGGCCATCAGTTAGGACTGAAACAGCTGATGTTCATTTGCACTGACAAGGGGCTGGATTACTGTTTGATTATTGATAGATTGCAGGTGTTGTCTTGGCCTTTCATGCCTTTTTGCACCTACCTTTCTTCATGGGGTTCAATACTTTTTCCCTGTGTCATTGCACATTATTACACAACTTAATTTCTGATCTTATTTGTTATACTTTCTTTGTATGTATGGGTTGCTTGGGTTGTTCCCAACATCTGGTGAAAATTTCATGTCAATAGCACCTTTGGAAATATATTTAGTGAGGAAAAATGGTGACGTGTCAAATACTTATTTCAGCCACTGTATATACCACACAAGCCACTCCTGTTTAGTGTGTTATGTGCAATGTCAACTGTGGACAAAACAAGATGAGGTAACTTTAACTGAAGGACTCATTCAAATGTCAGATCACAGTACAGCAACAGAACTTTACCTGTATGATAGAAGAAGTGACAATTACAAGGAAAAAGAGACGTAATTCAAACATTTATGGAATGCATGATGACTGCATGATATAATCCCTTAAATCTATTAATGGATGACTGCCACGGCAATAATATGAATAAAAATGTAAACTGCTTATGATAAAGCAGACCACAAGAAAGAACAGTTGCACATGTGAACAGAACAGTTATATCATTCAAGTTTAAATATGTAGTGAAATAATGTAAAATGTTAAATACTGCTACAGCTGCTAACAACTGTCTGACTGTATTGCATGCTTACATTGGGCGGCTTTGTTCCCCGTCACTCCTGAGTATTCACCTCTTCTGTCTGACTCAAAAAATAAACTATATTATATCTTTAATGAGACAGATTTGAGGCGATTGCTAAGCCATTGTCTCTTAATTTCTATTGATTAAGCATTGCACTGCTGACAAACCCAGGGGGAGGGTGACAAAAACAGCTGCTCTGCGGCAAATGAAGGATGGATGAGTTTCACAAACACGCAAGGACAATTGCTCCATTTTTAGCAAAAGTTAATGTTTAAAGAAAAAAGTCAATTCAGTGCGTTTTTTTTTTTTTTTTGCAACACTCCAATCCTGTATTCAAGTGGAGGTGGAAAACATAAACAGGATTCCCAAACTACTGTTTTTTTCGACAGTGTCCTTTGGACATCATGGATTTACCAACTGTATGAGGCCTCACTGATTAACCACGGGCTGACAGTAAAACAACATTTTCCATGGCAGGCAGTTTGCAGTAAGGCTTTGGAGGCATAGGTGCCTCCTCCAGAGAACAGCCTTATAATAGGCAAAACAGTTGCCTGTTAAGAAGATACGTTCAAACAGGTTTTAAGATTGACAAATAAATAAACTGGAAAACCTGAAAGTTTTTTTGTCACGGTCTCGCCTTTCAACCATGGGGATTCTATACGGACCATTGCATCTCTTCAAAGTCCTCGCCTTCACCCAAGTTTGAGTCCGTCTCCAGGAGTCTCATGATCACTGCCATAGCTGCTTCATCATTGCTAAGACTGCCAAGGCCTGGTCCAACAACGCTGTCCAGGTCGACCTGTGAATTATCTCCTGTGGTGAGTTCAGAGAAAGCAAGGTTATTGAGGTGCAAGGAATTTGGATCGTAAAGACTGTTTTTCTTAGGGTACACGTTTACATGACAACAATGTAAAAACGCACAAATCTTGGATTTTTGAAAAAAATTGCATCTTGACAACAACACTGAAAAAGAAACCACTGTGAACCCCCATTTACTGAGGGGAATATTGTCAAGGGAAAAACGTTAAAATAAAATATTCACTCGAATATACCTACTGTGAAGCATGGGGGTGGAAACATCATGCTTTGGGGCTGTTTTTCTGAAAAGGGACCAGGACGACTGATCCGTGGAAAGGAAAGAATGAATGGGACCATGTATTGTGAGATTTTGAGTGAAAACCTCCTTCCATCAGCAAGGGCATTGAAGATGAAACGTGGCTGGGTCTTTCAGCATGACAATGATCCCAAACACACCGCCTGGGCAATGAAGGAGTGGCTTCGTAAGAAGCATTTCAAGGTCCTGGAGTGGCCTAGCCAGTCTCCAGATCTCAACCCCATAGAAAATCTTTGGAGGGAGTTGAAAGTCTGCCCCAAAACATCACTTCTCTAGAGAAGATCTGCATGGAGGAATGGGCCAAAATACCAGCAACAGTGTGTGAAAACCTTGTGAAGAATTACAGAAAACGTTTGCTCTCTGTCATTGCCAACAAAGGTTACAGAACAAAGTATTAAGATGAACTTTTGTTATTGACTAAATACTTATTTTCACCATAATTTGCTAATAAATTCTTTAAAAAAAATAAAAAATAAAAAAGTGTGATTTTCTGGATTCCCCCCCCTCATCTTGTCTCTCATAGGTGAGGTATAGCTATGATGAAAATTACAGGGATCTCTCATCTTTTTAAATGAGAGAACTTGCACAATTGGTGGCTGACTAAATACTTTCTTGCCCCACTGTATACACACATGAAAAGGAACTTAACTGCCTCATGCAACTGGTGCCTCATCCAACTGTTTTTGACGGTTTGCATTTTCAGGCTCCAAAACAATTGTGTAAAAGAATGAATTTTCAGTTAAAAAGGGTGCTGTTTAAATGGCCGCAAAAGGGGGAGCAGGATCATAAAATGTACCCATGAGTGTCTCCCCTCCAGGAAATGGAGTTTCCTGGGGGTCATCCTCTGAGCTGGACTTCTCTGGCATCGCCATGTCTGTAGCGTCCCCATTTGGCACCTAGACAGCCAAAGACAATGATGGTAGGGAGGGAAAAAAAGTATATTTGGAGACTAAATCTAACTTCACAAATTAGATGCAAACATCCTAAATAAAATAACTCATTTACTACAACAGCGGCACGCAAAATTGAGGGATTCAGGGGCCACTTAAAAGAAAGCTTATTCAACATACTAAAACCAATCAATCAGTGTGAGAAAACATTTTCTCAGCAATTATTTATACATACAGCCAACAAAAATAAAAGTAAGATCACCTGCACAATCCAATACAGTGTAAGACAAATATCGGAATGAAATCTTCTGCCTTTAACAAAAGGTTCTTATGCTCCGTTTTGATTGAAGAGGGGTATTAATTATTCATTATTATAATCATTATTGTGGTTATATTTTGCAATGATGTTGAACTGCATTATACTGATAGCTGTTTTCAATATTTTGACTCTTAGGTAGAAAAATGAAACAACTAAAATTTAGGAACAGTTCTCAGTAAGATGCAGTACAGTTCGCAGACAAGCACAACCTAATGTGGGCTGTATAAAGTATTTTTTTTAGAATATGCGACGTGCTGTTCAAAACCAAGCTGTGGTCTGGATATGGCCCACTATTTCTATCTATCCAACCATCCATCACAGAACAGGAGTTGTGAAATGCTCGGCCATATCCCGGCATACTGTGCATAGCAATATATAATGAGCTGCAGTTACCATCCATCCATCAATTTTCTCTACCGCTTATCCTCACTAGGGTCGTGGGCTGATGGAGCCTATCCCAGCTATCTTCGGGCGGGAGGCGGGGTACACCCTGAACCGATCGCCAGCCAATCACAGGGCACATAGTAACAAGCAACCAATCGCACTCACATTCACACCCACGGGCAATTTAGAGTCTTCAATTAACCTACCGTACATGTTTTTGGGACGTGGGAGGAAACAGGAGTGCCCGGAGAAAACCCACCCAAGCACAGGGAGCACATGCAAACTCCACACAGGCAGGGCCGGGATTTGAACCCCGGTCCCCAGAACTGTGAGGCTGATGTGCTAACCAGTCGTCCACCGCGCCGGCAGCTGCAGTTACTTTTATTTTACTTTCTTTTAAAATACCAAGTCATAATGCCGCATTTGTTTTGATTGAAGTCATTCAAAAGCAATGCTGGAGTTAACTTTATTTTTTTATTTTATTTTTTTTACACAGGAAATTACTGTACTTATATATGAAACAACATTCAATCAAGTAATCCATCCATCCATCCATTTTCTGAGCCGCTTCTGCTCACTAGGGTCGCGGGCGTGCTGGAGCCTATCCCAGCTATCATCGGGCAGGAGGTGGGGTACACCCTGAACTGGTTGCCAGCCAATTGCAGGGCACATACAAACAAACAACCATTCACACTCACATACACACCTACGGGCAATTTAGAGTCTTCGATTTATGGATGTTTTTGGGATGTGGGAGGAAACCGGAGTGCCCGGAGAAAACCCACGCAGGCACGGTGAGAACATGCAAACTCCACACAGGCGGGGCCGGGGATTGAACCCCGGTCCTCAGAACTGTGAGGCTGACCCTCTAACCAGTCATCCACCGTGCTGCCCTCAATCAAGTAATGATTTTTTAAATTGTAGCAGCAAAAAACCCACAAAAGGTTACTGAACGTCAATTACTGGCCAATAAAAAACAAAGGTGTGTGTGCCACTTCTAGCTACAAGTTAAAATTTTCTGAAATAGAAGTACCTCTATGCTATTCTATACCAGTAGCATGTTTTTAAATAAACTATATTTTTATTTTGTCTGTTGAAACACTGCTTCTTTTGATTAATTAAAAAGAAATCATGTAACTGATGAAACCAGTGTTTATCAGCTTATTAAAGGCGCTTGGAGGTATTTTCAAACTGAATTTGGATGAAGTGTACAAAATTCACTTACATTGTTCTTGACTTGGTTGTTAGTTGTTTGAAGTGGAGATTTGTCCAGTGGCAGACTAAACGGACTCACATTACCGCTGGAGGGTGACGAGTTCATTCTAAAGCAGCACAGAAAATGTCAACTTAAAATTATATCAGATATTTATGACAATGTTAGAGAGAAGAAAAAAAGAGAGGTCAACATCTGATATTATGATTCCCCACCTGTTAAAGTCAAGCAGCTCATTGGCAATCTGGGTTCCAATAATTCCAGCATATATCCTCGTCTCGGGTTTGGTAGAGATGCCTGGTAGAATGGGAAGAGATTTTTTTCCATCCTCTAAAATAAATCAGCAATAACAGAAGATGCACCTTTACCATACTTGTAAGCCTCAATTATTTCTCTTGCCTATATAATAACACATTTTAACTGACCTCCTAAAGCGTTTGAAGACTGTTCGGTCTTGTTCCCTGACTGACTTGATCGACTGTGATCATCATGCCTGTAGTGAGAGAAAGGAAGAGCCCGGATGAAGTGGCCACTACATTTATGCAATAACTTGTGTAGCATCTACTTACGATATGACTGTATTTGTTGACACGATATATTCAACTTCTTTGGTCCACGGGTTTACAAAACTAAACCACTGACTTTGCAGTGTGACAAAGGAGCCATATTTAGTTTTGAACTTGTAGCTGTTTGTTTCTATTTTCTCTTTACTTCGCAGCACTGAAGAAGGGAAACAGTCAGGATTAGAGAAAAACAATTGTGTCGCAATGCTTCACTGCCATCTCGGAACTGCTAAGAAATTCAACTTACCTTTTCGATGACTGTCAGCTAAATGTGGTAAGTCATCTTGGTGGAAGTACTCATAGCATGAAGTCCCAAGCAATTCTTGGGGAAGGTAACCAAGAATGGTTGTTGCTCTGTGAAGTATCAGCCGTTGTTAAAATCCCTTTAAACCACTTGTGATTAATAACAGTGTAAATTAAAGTGTAAAAGCAACGAAATATGACAAAAATCCAAATGGAATACAGTAAACATTTGGCACTAAAGAAATCCAAACTGGTTAATTTGTGAACATGGATACTCATACGTTTGAATTAAAAACAAACACTTTAACAATGTTTTCTATTGACATTTTTTAAAGATTGCAGCACGCGAATTCCAGTTTACCTTTGATCAACAAAAGTGAACTTGCCATCCATGGTATAGCGTGTGATGAACTCTGTGGCTTTGACCCGGAAATCTCCATTAACTTGAGGCAACGAGTGGGAGTGAATGCGGCCCACAGCGACCAGACAGCTGAAATGAGAGCCATCGTGCTTATCTGCTTCGCCCTCACCCTCTGCTTCCAGCTGACTGGAGTGCCAACTGCGCATGTAGCCAGTACAGTGGACAGTACAGTACTTCTGAGACTCTGTAAGCACAGACACAGATTAGATTGAAATAGTTCGTCTTCTTTGACATGTTTACACATACATACATGGACAAAATCGTTGGTAATCCCGTTAATGAAAGAAAAACCCACAGTGGGCACAGAAATAACTTGAATATGTCATATACATAAGTCATAAATAAAAATTGAATGAAACATAACCACTTAAAATCTGACATTGCTTTTGAAATGTGGCTCAACAGAATTTACAAAATAAATAAATAAACTCATGAAACAGGCCTGGATAAAAATGATGGTACCCTTAATGTTTTGTTGCACAACCTTTTGAAGCAATCACGGCAATCAAACGATTTTCGAAACTGTCAATGAGACTTCCGCACCTCTCAGCAGGTATTTTGGCCCCTTCTTCATGAGGAAACTGCTCCAGTTGTCGCAGGTTTGAAGGGTACTTTCTCCATATGAGATATTCCACAGATATTCAATGGGATTTAGATCATGGCTCATAGAAGGCCACTTCAGAATAATTCAATGTTTCGCTCTTAGCCATTCTTGGGTTTTTTTAGCTGTGTTTTGAGTCATTATCCTGATGCAAGACCCATGACCTGCGACTGAGACCAAGCTTTCTGACACTGGGCAGCACGTTTCTCTCTAGAATACCTTGACAGTCTTGAGATTTCATTGTGCCCTGCACAGATTAAAGAAACACTGTGCCAAATTTACCAAAGTAGCCCCAGAATGTAACAGAGCCTCCCCTCCATGTTTGACAGTGTTCTTTTCTTGTTATGATTCATTTTTGTGATGGCTGATGTGCCTTGCAAAAAAGTTACAGTTTTGTCTTCTCTGTCTTCTTCTGGAAATTCTCCCAGAAGCTCGGTGGCTTTTGAGCATGCAGTTTAGCAAATTCCAGTCTCGCTTTTTTTATGATTTATTTTCATATCCAATTAAGTCCACTTTGGCACAAACAATGACGGACGGTGCTTTACCTTTCACGTGCTTGTCTATATAGCGCTTTTCTAGACACTCAAAGACACTTTATAATTTCACACATTATTCATTCACTCCACAGTCACTCCTGCTGGTGGTAAGCTACTTGTGTAGTGACAGAAGCGTGGCTGCCATTCTGCGCCTATGGCCACTCCGACCACCACCAAAGATCCAAACACATTCATTCATGGGCAGTGTGGATTAAGTGTCTTGCCCAGGGACACAACAAACCGGCAACCTCCGGTTGCAGGGCGCATGCTTACACTCTGCGCCACGCACCCTTTAAATAGGCTGATTGAGTGATTACAAGTTTGAAGACACCTGTGATGCTAATTAGAAGACACACCTTGTTTGAACATGACCCTATAGTCAAATTATTTTCAATCTTTTCGAGGGGTACCATAATTTTAAGGCTTAAACCTGCAACTCATGAAAAATTAAGATGCTTTTCTTGTCATGGATAAAATCTTGTCTCTGAATGTTTGACATGGATCAAAGAATTATTTCACTACCTTTCTTTTTGGAAGTACTTGCTTGCAATTCCTTCTCCTCCACTTTGACAGAGGTTTTGTTGCACTTCATGCGACAGAAGAAGGAGCGCCGTGCACCTGAACACAGTCGTGCTGCGCCGACTGGGAGGTCAGCCTGGACCTGCAAGCCAGCTGAAGATACGACAATATCACATACTGTATGCTCTCATACACACACTCGCGCATTGAGAAACAAAAAATAATTGCTTACTTTTTGCATCTATTAGCCGTTCCCGTGGGTACAATTCAGAGGCTGACAGTTGCTCCTTCACTTTGCTTATGTCTTTAGGGTGGACATAATCAAAGAAGCTCTGACCAATCATTTCTACCTACAGGAAGAAGACATAACTTATCAACCTGACTTATACATGGTGCCCAAGAAGTTATACCGGTAATCCATACATTTATGAAATTCTAATTTGTAACACACAGTACATTGATAGTACATATTACACTCCAGCGCACACTAGTAAATATATTGAGTAACGAGGAGAAATGGAAACAAAGAGAGAATGGTTTCATTTTATTTTTACTATAGTAGCTTTTTTTCCATACACAGATCACGCACTACATTATGACAACTTCCACAATATGATATCAAATACAACAGTTTGATAAATATTTTGCCTTAACAAAATAGAAATTTTAATTTAACCATCAGTTATTAATTTGACGTTTGTTATTGTCATTACAGTTTGCAGTGATGTAGAATAGTACTGCATCATCAAAACTGATTATACAATACAGAATATTTGATACACCGCTTGTACTGGATATCTTTGTATGGTTGTGGTCATATACAGTAAGTGATCATTATGTTGTTGCTGATTGGTGTGTACTCTGTTTTTAGGTAAGGCCCATTTAATGCGTCAGGAGAGTCACATGCTGCAGGTACAGTAAAAATAAAAAAAATAAAACAAAACCAAACCAAAAAAAAACTGTTACCAGACTATAATTTAATATCTTCGTGATGGACTCAGAGACAAAAACAATTTTCCCACGATCACAGCCGACTACAAACAGGAACCCATCTGCAGCCTGCACAACAAAAAAGAGAGACTCTGAAGGATATGGTGCGGCAGTGTGATAACATTGTCAAGACACTATAACGATGTCAAGGAGACTTTACAGTATATATGAAAAGCACTGAAGCCTCTGAATTAGATCAGAACATGGTAGGTTATTGCAAATAAAGAGACACAGCAGGTATATTTACCTTTAAGATAAGTTGTTTG
The DNA here is from genome assembly GCF_024500385.1 of Phyllopteryx taeniolatus. NCBI lineage: Eukaryota > Metazoa > Chordata > Actinopteri > Syngnathiformes > Syngnathidae > Phyllopteryx > Phyllopteryx taeniolatus. Next base: position 12,207,135 of record NC_084506.1, read on the forward strand.
AGCTCCTCATCAGCCAGGAATGATGGTTTGTAGTTGGCGTCAGAAAGAGAGCTTGCAGAACCTGAAACGTGGGAGAATTCAAAACTATTACATCTGTTCATTAAACTAAAATTTAGCTAATTCAACATTTTCCTAAATTTTCTCTTAGAAAGGTTTTTTACATTAAAAAAAAAAAAAAAAAAAAAAAGTTTACATTTATTTTGTACTGTAATGACGTCATTAATTTTGCCCGGGCACTCCGGTTTCCTCCCACATCCCAAAAAACATGCATGGTAGGTTAATTGACGACTCTAAATTGCCCGTAGGTCTGAATGTGAGTACGAATGGTTGTTTGTTTGTATGTGCCCTGCAATTGCGATCCCATTCCAGCCTCTCTGCCCTGCAACTGAGCGACGTTACGCGATGCGCGGCCACGGTGGCCAGCTGGACGTCCATACTGCATTACTAACATTATGAAGCACAATTCACAATTCTTTTTTGGAACGTATTGCAGCCAAAAAATTCTAAGTTAATGATTATTTGCTAAAAACAATAAAGTTGATCAGTTTGAACATGAAATATCTTATATTTGTAGTGTATTCAAATAAATATAGGTTGAACATGATTTGCAAATCATTGTATTCTGTCTTTATGTTTAAGACAACGTCCCAACTTCATTGGAATTGGGGTTCTAGATTAAACCATGTCACAGACTCATTTTGAGATGTTATGCATAAAACAGTAGAAAAAACTAACCCTAACCCTCTGATAAAAGGCGACCTTTAAGAACCAATTTATAATTAAGAATAATTCGTTAATAAGGCCCATTATACCTACCACCTACTATCACAGCAATTTTTGTGGAACATACTGTATCTACCTGTCTGACACAGACTCCCCTTATATCACAAAAATTTGCCGTTTATGGTGATTGTTTGTGTGTTTACAGATTTTGCACATTGTGATAAATACTGTACAGTATTGAAAGCAAATATTGACTAAAATGCAGTAAACAATAAATATTTATATAAAATAATGAACATTTAAAGCAGTCTGGGGGGATTTTTATTCTCTTGGGCTCCGACTGGTGGTTGATGGTAACTTCACACATTCTCAGGAAGAAAAATTTGCTCTGCCGCCTCATTTACTTAAGATTTGCAATTGAGCACCCATTATTTGGGCTCTTAGTAAAAAGCCTTTTAAGATTTCCGTCCTATATCTTCGAAGGATTCTGGTCATGAGTCTTAGCGCCAGAGGAATATCCTGACTATTCAGGAGAAGATAAAATGCATGGATATGCTTTGGAATTAGGAATGGCCGAATTATTCAGACGACATATTGGGAACGCTTTATTTCATTCCATCTCAGCATAACGTGCTATGGAACTCCATACCTTAGGTATTACTGCCATCTCTCTGTATTCACAGCACTTATCAGTACGGTAGAGTATTTTCTATACATTTTATACTTGGTATTTCTTGTGTGTTCAAATATGTTTACAATATGTTGTTTATAAAGTGTGTGGGAGGGCTAAAACTATATTAAAATATTAATTTATATGCAATCTGTATCGCAAAGTTTCACCTTTTGCGAGTGGATCTGAATGGAATGGAGCATATCGACCGTGGTAAGCAGGGGTTCACTGTAAATCCTATTAATAGATTTCACACTTCAAGTGGTACCATGGTTGAAAAAAGCCAGATAGGACAATACATGAAGAGAGGCCTCCAATGCTTGTTACATCCAAAATATCCAGAATACAATTAATCTTTATTTTAGAGAGTCTGAATATGCTTCTATTAATAGAAGGGGTCAACCTATCAACTGTAGTTGTAAAACCCCAATTCCAATGAAGTTGGGACATTGTGTTAAACATAAATAAAAACAGAATACAATGATTTGCAAATCATGTTGGACCTATATTTAATTGAATACACTACAAAAACAAGATATTTAATGTTCAAACTGATAAACTTTATTGTTTTTAGCAAATAATCATTAACTTGGAATTTTATGGCTGCAACACGTTCCGCTCCGTTGTCTTATTTTATGCTTCATAATGCGCCACACATTTTCAATGGGAGACAGGTCTGGACTGCAGGCAGGCCAGTCTAGTACCTGCACTCTTTTACTACGAAGCCATGCTGTTGTAACACGTGCGGAATGTGGTTTGGCATTGTCTTGCTGAAATAAGTAGGGGCGTCCATGAAAAAGACGTTGCTTGGATGGCAGCATATTTTTCTCCAAAACCTGTAAGTACCTTTCAGCATTAATGGTGCCTTCACAGATGTGTAGGTTACCCATGCCATTGGCACTAACACAGCCCCATACCATCACAGATGCTGGCTTTAAACTTTGGGTCCATAACAGTGGGGATGGTTCTTTTCCTTTGGCCCGGAGGACACGACGTCCACAATTTCCAAAAACAATTTGAAATGTGGGCGGCACGGTGGCCGACTGGTTACAGCGTCTGCCTCACAGTTCTGAGGACTGGGCTTCAATCTCCAGCCCCGCCTGTGTGGAGTTTGCATGTTCTCCCCGTGCCTGCGTGGGTTTTCTCCGGGCACTCCGGTTTCCTCCCACATCCCAAAAACATGCGTGCTAGGTTGATTGAAGACTCTAAATTACCCGTAGGTATGAATGTTTTTTTGTTTATATGTGCCCTGCGATTGGCTGGCAACCAGTTCGGGGTGTACCCCGCCTCCTGCCCGAAGACAGCTGGGATAGGCTCCAGCACTCCCGCGACCCTAGTGAGGATAAGCGGCTCGGAAAATTGATGGATGGAAAATTTTAAATGTGGACTCGTCGGACCACAGAACACTTTTTCACTTTTCATCAGTCCATCTGAGATGAGCTCGGCCCAGAGAAGGCGGCGGCGTTTCTGGGTGTTGTTGATAAATGGCTTTTGCTTTGCATAGTAGAGTTTAAAGTTGCATTTACGGATGTAGCGCTGAACTGTATTTGCTGACATTGGTTTTCTGAAGTGTTCCTGAGCCCATGTGGTGATATCCTTTACACATTGATGTCGGTTTTTGATGCAGTGCCGCCTGAGGGATTGAAGGTCACGGGCATTCAATGTTGGTTTTCGACCTTGCCGCTTACATGCAGTGATTTCTCCAGATTCTCTGAAACCTTTGATGATATTATGGACTGTAGATGATGAAATCTCTGAATTCCTTGCAATTGTACGTTGAGGAACATTGTCCTTAAACTGTTCGACTATTTTCTCACGCACCTTTTCACAAAGAGGTGAACCTCACCCCATCTTTGCTTGTGAATGACTGAGCAATTCTAGGCAGCTCCTTTTATACCCAATCATGGCACCCACCTGTTCCCAATTAGCCTGTTCACCTGTGGGATGTTCCAAACAGGTGTTTGATGAGCATTCCTCAACTTTCTCAGTCTTTTTTGCCACCTATCCCAGCTTTTTTGGAAAATGTTGCAGCCATAAAATTCTTAAGTTCATGATTATTTGCTAAAAACAATAACGTTTATCTGTTTGAACATTAAATATCTTGTCTTTGTAGTGTATTCAATTAAATATAGGTTGAACAGGATTTCCAAATCATTGTATTCTGTTTTTATTTATGTTTAACACAACATCCCAACTTCATTGGAATTGGGGATGTAGTTCCATTTAATATTTGGTACCTTTGAGGGATTTGAGGTGCTGCACGGCCATTCTGAGCACAGTGAGTTTGTCTAGTTTTCGAGACATTGGGTTACATGTTGGAATCATGTCTGACAGCTTGTCAATGAGCGTGTTCATTTTGTCCCGCCTTCTCTTTTCAATTTGGCTGTGTGGCTCTCTGCAAAGACAAAAAAGTTATGTTTTATTCCCCCCCCTTAAGTACAACAGCACATGTAATGAAAAATGAAAAAAGGTCTTTAGTACCTAAAACATTTCATTTTGGCATGTTGGTCCTCTCCATCTGAGCTGTAGACAAGAAAAACATTAATTTCATATATTGCAGACATTAAATTGTGGAAAAACACCTGCAAAAATAAAGATACATAGTATGGCTGAGGATCAGGATGCCAGCCAAGAGGTCTGCAGCACCATTAATAGTTCCCCATGATCTGGCAAGTACAGGATGTTTACAAGACATTTGATGAGACTCAGGGTTATATCCAAAGAAAGCACTTTCCCCTAAATTTTATACATATAAAAAGTGATGTGGTGCCCTCTACGAGACAAAATTAGTTTGATTTTAATGGTAAAAAAAGCGTAAACCGGACTAAACCGGAAGTGAACGCAGGCGTTTACCTTCCTTCGTATCTTTTCCCAAATTAATAACATATTTATCCAAACCAATACACGCAACACACAAACAGTTAAGTATTGTTGTAAAACACAATAATAGGTTTACTTTATTATGTACATTTACATTATTTGAATGGTTTGCTGGGAACCTGGAAATGTGTGTGTCTCTACATTTACAAAAGGTACTGTGACACCGAAATGGTTAAAGTACGTATATGTATGCTATACTGGATATTGAACTGTTGACAGTTTCTCTCTGCCCATTTTATCTGCCTTGTGGGTTTCAGCAGCTCTATTACACCACAGTGTATATTCACCCACGAGGATTGGGGAGAGGGGAGACTTTTTTTCAACTTTATGTAACACAATTTACAAGAAATACAATAACGCTAGGGGCTGAAGAAAAAACATCTGCAGTGGCGAAGGGGTGAGGGGGACAGTCGGACTTGGCACAGCCTACCCCATATTGAAGTGACAGACCACTTTGTTGTAATGCTGAATTCCAGCAGTAAGGGGCGCCAAACCCCCCCCCCCCAAAAAAAAAAACTAGATTATAGCTTTAACTTTCTCTTTGTTCCAGTTGTGTGCGCGTCTACAGAGCAAACGCCATTCTGCCTGCAGCTTGCTGCATTGTGAGTGGCGTGGTGAGCATGACCACAACAATGAAAATTTATCGAGTCCTGAAAAAACTCCCATGTCAATTGTATTTATGAAAGAACAACACGCCCTACTCTGCTTCTGATTGGCTAGCACCAAGACAGGATTCATACTTTTGATTCAGTGTGTGGAAGCTCTTCAGTAACGCGCGCGCGCACACACACACACACACACAAGCGCGCACACACACACGCGCGCACGCACACACACACACACACACACACACAGGGCGTTTCTTAAACCATGCGCCTACGGAGGCAGAACTAATATGCTTCAAGCGTACCTTCTAATTTTTGTGTGCCTCATTTGTGGGACGCACAAAAATCAAACAAGATCCCTATTACATACATACATTACATCAGTTTCAAGTTATTTCAGTGACCATTGTGGGTTTTTCTTTTATTAACAGAGGGGCATCAACAATTGTGTGTGTATATACATAAATTTATGCGCACACACGCGCACAAACACACACATGCACACACACACATGTAACACCTACTCGTTTTGGTCCTCTTCCATATCTGCATTGGTGATGGGGGCCAATCTTGTGTCCCTAAGAATAAAAAGATGAAATAGTAATAATAAGCCCCATTTGTAGCAATTTGATTCAAGAATATTTAGAAGAACCAAATTGAAAGCATAGTCATACTTACTGGTTGTCCACACTGCCCTTTCGCTTCCGGGGCATCTCCATGCTCATCGACATACCAACCATTGTGGATTGAGTCATCGGGCTGGGCAGAGAGATGCAGTTCATTTGGTTTTCCACAAGCAGTACATCATCTGGGGAAACAAAATGGTGCTTTAGAGACAGGAACACAATCTCCTGATTTCCCAAAGTATTATTCATGTTATGTTAACATATTCACACATAAAATGGGGATATCAATATAATATTCAATCAAAGCACAAAAACATTTTTTTTTTTTTTTTTTATACATGGACATCATGTATCCTCTCCTCATATTGGGGACCTTAGGGGTGAGAATGACAAAAGTACCGATGTCAATAAAACAAAAATACTGCTACCGTGTTCATTAGTGACAATTTACAGAACATCCATCCATCCATTTTCTGAGCCGCTTCTCCTCACTAGGGTCGCAGGCGTGCTGGAGCCTATCCCAGCTATCATTGGGCAGGAGGCGGGGTACACCCTGAACTGGTTGCCAGCCAATCGCAGGGCACACATAAACAAACAACCATTCGCACTCATATTCACACCTACGGGCAATTTAGAGTTGCCAATTAATCTACCATGCACGTTTTTGGGACGTGGGAGGAAACCAGAGTGCCCGGAGAAAACCCACGCAGACACGGGGAGAAAATGCTAACTCCACACAGGCGGGGCCGGGGATTGAACGCTGGTCCTCAGAACTGTGAGGCAGACGCTCTAACCAGTCGTCCACCGTGCCGCCAATTTACAGAACATGTAATTGTTATTCACAAACAGGTCACTATACTGTCATTGAGTTACAGTTTTACACTGACATTAGCACAGCCTGAGACATCTAATCCTGTACATGGTCTCTAGAGCAATGGGGTCTTTAAGTTACTGTAAATAACTAACTCACCTGCTGTTGTCCCGTTAGAAATAGACACCTACTTTACTTTCCACAGCTCAGTAGCGAGGAACGTATATTACTCAACTAACCGCTCCAGGTTTATATTCGTAAATTTGCTCCAGCTGAAAATATTATCATAATTTGCTAAGTGTTCAAAGAAAGGTTTGCATGGCTACAGATGTTGATGAGTGAATGCAGGCACTGGTAGCAGGATACTAAATCCTCCCTTCAGTGGTTGAGGTACTCACAGGCTACACATGACACTGCGCATACAAACATGCTCCTCTCTAATGGCTGATACTTTAAACACAGTTGAATTTTTTTTCAAAAATCAAAATCAATCTAGCCATAAATATCCTACAGCAAAATGTTTGGGAACTTTGGAGGCAGGGGCTGCAGTCATGAACAAATCTTATCAGATGATCATGATGTTTAAAATGGAGGCATGTAACTACAGTCTTGATTTCAGAGGTTTTCATTACATTCGCCATTATTCTGTTTTATTTTCTCCAAACACTACTTATTGGCTGAAATGGCATAATGGTTCAGAGGTTTGTCCTTTTTAAATATCTAGTGGATACATGTAACACTTAATGACATTGCAGTTGAATAGAATAAACCTCTCAGTTTTAACTAAATACTGTATTTGGAAAGCGTGCACAACCATGGGCCAGAAGTGAGTCAGTCAGAAATGTGAGAAAACAGCAGAAGACTAAATGCAGGAGATATCCATTACATCTATTTTTAGCTCTTTTCCACACTGTGACCCAAAAAGCAAGTAACAGATCATCTGCTCGATAACCAGGTTACAGAGATGACTGGGCATACCTACGTGCATAATCCTGGTCAGTACCTCGTGCACTCATTAACATGATCATTCATGAAACATCTGCTGTACTTTATTTGAATCTGCTGTCTTCAACTCCACAAGCTCACTTTGTCAGGTTGCATGATTATAACAGGTTAGTTTATGATTTCAAAACAACAACCCTGACATGACAAGCCTTTTTGAAAGTTGTGGTGGCCCTATCAGAACTTGTACTAGCCTCGTATTTTCATGAAAAAATATGTTAGGTTTTTGTGATTATTTCGTATTTCGCGGCTTTATACTGTATTACTTAAGCCCCTTTAAGACATTTTTAGTACAATTGCCTTCATGGCGATGACTCTGTACTAACCTCACTAAAATCAAGGCATTGGAATTGCGCAAATTAATAATAATGCTGAAAACAATCAATTACAAAATTATTAAAATATATACTTAGCACTGCTTCCAACAATGCTATATCTTGTGTCTTGATGTTATGCACACATTATCATATGTATAAGTAGGGGTGTGCCGATCACGAACTTACGCTGACGATTCGGGTACCGATAATAAAATGAGTGAGAACTCCTGATCACTGCCAATAAGATCATATGGATTAGCTGTAAATGTTTCAAATTTATTTATGGTGAGTGCTATTGGCTATATGATCTGACATGTTTGTTTGGGTTTGCTTCACAGCTCTTAGGCACCTGCGCAGTGTGAAGGGGGGAAGGGATACTACACTAGGGCTGGGTGATTAGGAAACAAAATAATCATGATTATTTTGATTGATATTGAAATCATGATGAATAAACATGATTATTTATTTATTTCAAAACTTCAACTACCGAAATTCAACTTTAAATAGAACTTAAACAACCATAAAATAAATGAGAAACAAGTAAAATAATAATATATCAAAATAATAGAAATTGAAAAAAAACCCAAAGAAAAATAAATGCATCCATGGCTAAAAATGTGCCATTGCTTTGCATGGCTGTATGGGTCTATTTCAGTTCCTGTCATTATTCTGGCATGTAGCAAATAGAAATAGTTTTGGTAATCCTAATTGACCTAAAGCAGGAAAAGATTAGACATTAAGATGGCGATTTCGAAAACGATGTGTCTTGTTTTTAAATATAAAATGTTGTATGCGTAGTTTTACAGTAAACTCCAACTGGGGTGTCAGTAAACAGCTTAATGCAGGCTCAGGGAGGGCAGAAAAAACATTCTACAAGCTGCAAAATAGGAGCCGCTGTATGAGGCTCGCAGCGTTGGCTTCGGTTCAGCTATGGCAGTGATTCTCAACCAGTGTACCGTGGCACATTAGTGTGCCATGAGCAATCTTCAGGTGTGCTGTGGGAAATTATTTTTCTTAACTGCTCAAAAAATTAATTCATTTACAATAAATAATGCATCTTTGTTCCTCTATTTATGCCAGTGAGGCATAGTGGGTGACAGAACAAATAAATGCTCTTCTATTGGATGGCAGGAAGTACATACAGTAATTACTGTGCATCTACTTTTTGTGACATTTTTGTTTGTTGGTGTGCCGTCAGATTTTCCAATTGTAAAATATGTACCTTCGCTCCATAAAGGTTGGAAATCACTGAGCTATCGTCTTGCGGCTAACGCAAATGCGTGCCCGTTTATCCAGTCGGGCAGTGCTGGTTGCGGTTTCTAGCTTGCGTCATCACAACATCCTGCCTTGGACGGGACGTTTTGGTGGTAAAAGAATTTCAGATTGATGCTGAAAATGCAGTTTTGGGCCATTTTCTGAGGGCGAAAATTTTCGGTGACTTACAAATTCATACAGGCCCGAGTGGGCCAGTGTCTATACGTAGGTAGCCCTGGGCCATCGAGCCACCGTTAATGTCGCCCCCTGTAACCGGCCCACAGTCAATTATGTGATGATGTTCCAATACAACTTTTTCACTTCTGATTCGATACCAATATTGCAGCGTTGAGTATCAGCCAATACTGATATTGATCTAATGCGGTATCACCACGAATCATACATACTAGGGGTGGAATGGTTTGACAGTTTCGCTCCAGTTCAGCATGTGTCCTGTTCGGTTCATAACACGTGCAACTTTTTTTCCCCCAATTTACCAATGAGGCAAAGCAGTGTGTACATTCCAGAGCAAAGTAGCAAGGTAGCCAAGATGGTGGCACGGACACACCATCTGCGTCATGCCCTCCAGCGATTGCAGCGAGGTGCGTCAACAGAGATCTTGCATCGAAGAGGATATACACATTCACACAGAAGTAGTAGGCTTACGATAGTACTACCGCATCTTTATCTCTCCCATGCAAGATCTACGATACATATAAACAGACGACTTCACGACTCGTTATCTTCGTGAGGTGCTTTGTTTCTCCTGAGCATACGCGATGCTAACATGCAGCGAGCTAGCCTTTAAAACGTGGGACGCATGAACACGAACGGTTGTAATTCCTACGTTTACTCGATTTGGATGTAAATACCCCCAGATTAAAGCTGAAATTCTGCAGTTAAAGCATATCTTGTTCGTTTCATTTCAAATCATTGTGGTGGTATTTAGAGCCAAAAATATAACAATTGTGTTCGTGTCCCAATATTTATGGACCTGACTGGAAGCATATATCAGTGCTGCTAGTAACAGAGTTGAAGTTGATGAAGTGAAATTGATGCATGAAGTGGGCTCATCACATGATTATCAGTAGACCTTTTGTTGACCCAAGGCACCTATATTACATGAGAAAAACCTTAGTCAACCACCAAACAAATATATAAAAAAATATGAACACTGTAGCGTTTATTGAGGGACATCAAATTTGAGCTTAATTTAGAAGAAAACGATGACTTGGAAGCAGCGCCTGCGTCACTTCTAGGTTATCGTAATTTTAAATTACAACATTATACATCAAGATATTTTATATATATGAGGGGCACCACGTCATATTTTAACTTGAGGCAAAATGACGACAAACCTTTGTCATCAGTCTCTTATCGGAAGGTGTCTACATTTTAGATACTTTGAGTTCTAGACTTTCTAGAGGTTTCGTTCCGAACCCAAGCACACACATAATCAATGCAAGTGGTGAATTTTATAGAAAATTTTATAAAAAAAAAAAAAAAAAGGGGTTTCCACAGGATAAAACAGATAAACACAAAACAAACAAGATATCTACGAATATTGGCGAAGGAAGGGATTTGTGACGTGAGATGAGCAGAATGGGCGTGTAGTGAATGCATATAGCTGAGGACTCTTGGTCTCGTTAGCATAAACCCAAATATGCACTAATCCGTACTTTTAGTAGACCGCAATGTTGGACTTAGGTGTCTGGAACACATTTGAGGCAGGCGAATCAGGCTCCCGAGTGTTCGGTTGGCCCGGTCCACCTCAGTTCCCTCAGACTGAGTTCGGGCCCCCAAGCAGGGTGGCTCGGATCGCTTGCAGGAAGCGCTGCAGCCGGGGATCGTCCGATGTGTCCTGGCCACCGCGGTTGAGGTGGGCGTCCTGCCTGGCGCGGTCGTCGGCGAGTTGGTCGGGTTGACCAAAAAAAAAAAAAAAAAAAAAAAAAAAAGACATCTCCCCAAGACTCCAAAAACTTTTTTTCTTTTCCCAGCTCCGGCCCCTTTTATGGCCAGAGTGGGTCAAAAAGGTAGTTTATTGTGTTAATCCGTTTAGAGTCTGCGTGTGACTCTGGAGTTAACGCTACCTCGGCGGGGAGCGGCGGTAGTGCGAGGCTGGAATACCAGGTGGCATCTTTTGCGGGCCATGTGCGCTACAACATTGAAATAATTATCTTTTCTTTTTAGTCACAAATGTACTTGGTGTGAAAACTGGGCTTATTTAGTCAAGCACAAAGCTGATATATTTGACTTGTTCTGTTGTATGAATTGCAACAGGTGGATACACAGGTTTATTGTACCGTTTGCCATTTAGTGGAAGAGCATTTCATTGTTCTGGCTGTCAATATATGTCGCTGGCATAGATAGAAATATATATTTGCTGTTCTGATTAATAAAAAAAACAATTACGATACAATAACAACAATAATAATTATGCTGTGAAAATACTTTCACTTTTAACGTAACTATAGAGTACAAGCACCTCCCTGAGCTGTCACCTTATCGTGGTGGAAGGGTTTGTGTGTCCTCATGATCCTAGGAGCTAAGTTCTCTCAGCCTTTGCGCCCCCTGGTAGGGTCAACAATGGCAAACATGTTCTAGGTGAAGAACCAGACAACGCATGGCTCAAATGACTCCCTATGTTGAATAACATATGGACTTCAGTTTCCCTTGCTGGGATGCGGGTCTCCGGGGCCCCCAGGCCTGAAGGTGGGGCTCAAAGGTGAGCGCCGGTGGCCGGGCCTGCACCTATGGGGCTCAGCCGGGCACAGCCTGAAGAGGTAACGTGGGTCCACCCTTCCCATGGGCTCACGGCCTGTGAAAGGGCCCAAAGGAGTTGGGTGAGTAGAGAGCTTGGAGGCGCCCAGAGGAGGGCACCTTGGCGGTCTGATTCTCACTTCACCCACATCCTGGGGGAGGCGAGGGACAACTGAATCCAAGTGGACCATGTTCCGTGTCTCCATTGCTGAGACGGCTGACCGGAGCTCTGGCCGTTAGGCTGACGGTGTCTGTCATGGCCGCAATCCCCAAACCCATTGGTGGACACCAGAGGTAAGAAATGCCGTCAAGCTGAAGAGGGAGTTCTATCGGGCCTTTTTGGCCCGTGGGACTCCAGAGGCAGCTGATGGGTACTGGCTGGCCAAGTGGAACGCTGCATTGGTGGGCACTGAGGCAAAAATCGGGCATGGGAGGAGTTCGGTGAGCCATGGAAAACTTCCGGACAGCTTTGAGGAAATTCTCTTCCAGCATCCGGTGTCTCAGGAGGGGAAAGCAGTGCACTGTTAACAGTGTGTATAATGGCGACGGTGAGCTTCTGACCTCAACTTGGGACATTGTGAGTCAGTGGGCCAAGAATTTCAAAGACCTCAATTCCACTGACACGCCTTCCCATGACGAAGCAGAGTCTGGATACTCTGAGGTGGGTTCTTCCATCTCTGGGGTTGAGGTCACCAAGGCGGTAGAAAAGCTCCTCGGTAGCAGTGCTCCAGGGGTGGATGAGTGCTCTGTATATTGTGGGGCTGTCCTGGTTGACACGCGTCTGCAACATTGCATGGACATCGGGGACAGTACCTCTGTGTTGGCAGATCAGGGTGGTGGCCCCCCTTTTGAAGAAGGGGGACTGGAGGGTGTGTTTCAACTACAGGGGGATCAAACTCCTCAGCCTCCCTGGTAAGGTCTATTTTGGTTCTGGAGAGGAGGGTTCATCAGGAAGTCAAATCGCAGATTCCAGAGGAGCAGTGTGGTTTTCGTGCTTGCCATGGAACAGTGGAACAGCTCTACACCCTCAGCAGGGTCCTCGAGGGTGCATGGGAGTTCATGTGGTTCTGATGGCTTCATCAAACTGTGATCTCCAACTCTTGCTGGAACGGTTTGCAGCAGAGTGTGAAGCAGCTGGGATGAAAATCAGCAGTTCCAAATCTGAGGCCATGGTCCTAAGTCGGAAAAGGTTTGAGTGCCCTCTCCGGCTCAGGGAGGAGATCCTGCCCCAAATGAAGGAGTTCAAGTATATTGCTGTCTTCTTCACAAGTTAAGGAAGAATAGAGAGGGAGATCAACAGGGGGATCGATGCAGTGTCTTCAGTGATGCGGACTCTGTATCGGTCTGTCGTGGTGAAGAGGTCGATCAACATTCTCACCCTCACCTATGGTCACGAGCTGTGCGTCGTGACCTAAAGTACAAGATCCCGGATAAAGCGGCCGAAATGAGTTTCCTCCGCAGGGTGTCCGGGCTCTCCCTTCAAGAGCTTGGCTCAGAGTCGAGCCGCTGCTCCTCTGCATTGAGAGGAGCCAGATGAGGTGGCTCGGGCAACTGGTTAGGAAACCTCCCCGACGCCTCCCTGGTGAGGTGTTCCGGGCACGTCCCACCGGGAAGAGGCCCCAGGGACAACCCAGGACACACTGGAGAGACTCTCGGCTGGCCTGGGAATGCCTGGGGATCCCCCCGGAAGAGCTGGACGAAGTCCCTGGGGAGAGGGAAGTCTGGGCTTCCCTGCTTAACTCATTCCCTGTCAATGCCGTCCAAAGACGTCCTTCAGAACTGAGCTATTCCCTGGCAATGCCATCTAAATATATCAATGGTGTTTTTTAACGGGGATGGGTGTGGAGGGTCTTGTGCAGTTTATGCTTCTGGATAACGGCAATGAGGAATGGCAACCTGTAGAGGGCAACAATGCCTTGAGGTGAAAGTCCCTCCCTCAGATTGAAGAAGAGGAAGGAGGAGGACGAGGCGGGGAGGAGGAGACAATGAGAAGAGGCATACATAATGGCGAAAGAAAAGACAAAATTGAAAAAAAAATTGAAAAAAAGCTAGAAATGTATTTCAACAAGGCCAGAAAAATATTCCTGCGACCGACAGGAATGACACCTTAGCTCATGTGCGGGAAATCAAGGATGACGCTCTGAGCCGATCCCTTTGCAGCAAAGCTATCGCCGAAAATGCCAGGCAATATGACGAAATGCTCTTGGGCGCTTGCAAGCTGATAGTCTGCCGACCAGGATTTGAGTAATGGGGATCCCGAATTGTCAGATGAGTGAACTCCTTCGAAATCGCCTTCCATTTCCAGCTCGTCCATTTTGCAGTAATGCAACACCCATGAGTTGAAGGTCTTTTAGGATTGCGACGAAGAAACGTAATGTGTTTTTTTTTACACTTGCAAAACATAATAAAAAGTATTCTCTAGTAATGGTTTGTATTTTTCAAACTTACAGGTTAGGCATCCAGCCAACATTCGACTCCCATTCCAGTACGCAGTGCAAACAAAAAAAGGTAATTGAAAGCTTTTTTTTCTGCACGTCCCACTACAGCAATTTCAACAATGTATTTTTATTGCAATAATTACAATTCTACCTGCACAGGTTGTGCTTCGAGCAGAAGTCGGGACAGGTTTCAAGGACAATGGCAACCACACAAGATCCCATTCGCCGCCACCAAAGAACAAAATCCAGATGTGGGTAAAATCTTGCTAGATTTTATGCGCAAGGTAATAAAAAGAACGGTATAAATTGTGTTGGATGAAAGAAGAGAGTTTGATCCTTTTTTTGGTGGTTTTGGTGTTTACATAGTCATATTACACAATATTCTGTGGGGATTGAAAAATCCAGCAAGTGCTAGCCCATTTTGTGGCTCCGACATAAGGTCTTGGCTCTACACGGCATGAGACACGTCACTTCCGGCTCACGGTGGCTCAGCTGGTGGCTCACGGTGGCTCACAGGGGCTCACCCGGTGGCTCACTGTGGGTCACCGCCTGCTCATCTCGGCATATTCCACTTGCTGCTCATTCCACGACATCGTATTTGCTTTGAAACGGCTTGTTGTTTTTGATAACGGTCAATAAACAGTATATGTAAAACTACAATCATCCAAAATACCTGCCGTTGGCCCATATGATGATACTTTTTTGTTTTACTCTATATGTTTGAATGTTAGAATTGATTTTTATTTTTTTTTTACCTTGGAGTATTGATTGTCTGTAACGTGTGAAACTCCCACCCAGCGGGCCATATCCGGCCCGGCGTACAATTATAACCAGGCCCGCGAGATGATTTTAGATTGTAATTATTAATGGCCCGGCAATATGAAGCGCTGATAACATAAACTACAGATCCCATAATGCACCGCAACAGCTGCCGATAGGCCAGTGGCACTAGCCGGAAACAGGCCCTGACCAATCAAGTCGAGCGTCTTTTCCGCAGCACCAATTTGAAGCTAGCGGTTAGGCCCAAATAATGGCGAAGAGAAAAGTTGACTCCGAAAACAGAATCTTCCAAAACCGATGGGAGGCTGAGTATATGTTTACTGACATTGCCAGTAAACCCGTGTGTCTTATTTGTGGCGCTAATGTTGCTGTACTTAAGGAATTTAATCTACGACGGCACTACCAGACAAAACATGAGGATAAATTGAAATACGCGGCGCAGAAGCTCCAGAAAGTCGAAGAGTAAAGGCCTCTTTATACTCCCACGGTCGCGTGGCCGACACGCCCGCATTTCATCACGTGACCGACGAATTTCCCCACGCGGTCCCTCTGCGTAGCTTGATACGCACACAGCAAAAATTGTTGCTGCGTGTCGAACGCCGCGGAGATCATCTCTCGTGATTGGTCCGTTTTAGTCATATGCTGTGATGACGTACTCAGCGTGCCCCTTGGTTCTACATACCATCTACACCGCCGCCTTCTCGATCGATTTTGCAGCATAATTAAACGTATCGTCTGGTCATCTAGGTCCATTTGTTCTAGCAGACACTATTCCACGGTCGCCATTGTTGTTGCTTTGTTCCTTGTTACGGAAAGGAAAGTAAAAACGGCTACCGCAAATGGCCAAAAAAATGCAGAGGAAACTCCACCCTGCGGTGTCCTAGCCAATACCAGCCATAGCGACACCCCCGACTCGGAGGTGAACTGCAGTACCTTTTAAAAACTGCGCGCGTGGGTTGCGCTCAAGTATAAAAGGCAAACTACGCGCGTGACAGCCTTAGTGACGTCAGCGCGGTCGCCGTCCACTCGATTATAAAGAAGCCTTTAAAGAAGAATCTGACATCTCAGCAGACGTTTTTCACCCGAGCAAAATCCCAAAGTGAAGCCCAAGCTGGCGGCATGGTGGAGGACTGGTTAGAGCGTCAGCAGTTCTGAGGACCCGGGTGCAATCCCCGGCCCCGCCTGTGTGGAGTTTGAATGTTCTCCCCGTACCTGCGTGGGTTTTCTCCGGGCACTCCGGTTTCCTCCCACATCACAAAAACATGCATTAATTGGAGACTCTAAATTGCCCATAGGTGTGACTGTGAGTGTGAATGGTTGTTTGTTTGTTTGTGCCCTGCGATTGGCTGGCAACCAGTTCAGGGTGTACCCCGCCTCCTGCCTGATGATAGCTGGGATAGGCTCCAGCACGCCCACGACCCTAGTGAGGAGAACCGGCTCAGAAAATGGATGGATGAAGCCCAAGCTGCTCTGAGCCATTGGTGGCTCTCAGCATAATAAGGAATAAATACAGTGTCTCAAAAACAAATACTTACATTATGTCATCTTAATCAGTAACAATTCCTCTGCACACTAAATTAACAATAGTCTCAAATGCTATGTTGAGAAAATTATCATGTTGCCTCATAGAAAACATATTTAAAAATGAAATTGATCTTAAACTTTTCATGGCCAAAGAGACTTTATAGACATTCAATACACCAAGTAGGCTTTACACGATCAGGATTTTTGGGGCCGATCACCGAATTTAAAAAACCGATAACCTATCACCGATCCGATCACAACATGGAGGAAAGGGTCTATTTATATGACCTGTTCATTTACTTTATATACTTGTGTACTTAATGGCTCAAAAAATTATATTTACAATAAATAATGTATCTTTGTTCCTCTATTTATGCCTGTGAGGCATAGTGACAGACAGAAGAAATGAATGGTCTTCTACTAGTTGGCAGGAAGTACATACAGTAATGAATGTATCCACTTTTTGTGACATTTTTGTTTGTTGGTGTGCCGTGAGATTTTTCAATTGTAAAATATGTTCCTTGGCTCCATAAAGGTTGGAAATCACTGCTCGTCAGATCGTGTATTCTAATCAGTCAGGTCAAACCAACATAACGTGACAGAAATAATAATAATAACCTACTGTAATTAAACTACTTTATTTTTAATTAAATTACTTCACCCACACCGAAACTTTAGAGCATGATGCAACAGAACGGCGGCATGTTTACGTCCAACCGTTCGTGATACCACTAGCTTGCTAGGCACATAACATTTTATTGCCTGCTTGCGAGCTGTATCGTATTAAAAGTATGGGAACATACCTCAAGCAAGCCTTAAATGAACATCCTCTACTGTCCTGAGCACCGGTGACCACCAACACATGTTTTTCCCCATTTTGTCCTTATAATACAGTCGGCGCAATCCACTCTTGTTGTCATCGCCACGGTAACAAGTGTATCCGGTCGCATTTGAGTTGACAAGATAAAGCCCAATGATCGTAAAAAAAACGGCATGCGGTGGTATCGGAATACAAGATTTTATTGCAGTAGTCTGACAGTGTAATTGTGAAAGAGCAAATGTGTCTTGGAGTTTGATTCGGCATTACGTGTTGTCTGTCTCAGACGTGTTGTCTGTTCCACACCGGCGACATGTTTTTTGTTGTTTTTTTTAAAATAACTTTATTGGCCGTCAGATATTTCCAATACTACGTCAAAAGACACATGACAAGGCGGAGTCAATGTCTTTTGCGGAGCCGATCAATGATGTCATTGATTGGATCGGCGAATTATGACATTAAAACTGATCAGCCAATCAGCATAAAATGCTAATTATCGGCCGATACCGATAAACCCGATAAAATCGGTGTAAAGTCTAACTCCAAGGTAATAAAAAATCAATAAATTAAAAAAATTCTAACATTCAAACATATAGAGTAAAAACAAGTATCATCATATGGGCCAACAGCAGGTATTTTGGATGATTGTAGTTATACATATACTGTCTTTTGACCGTTATCAAAAACAAAAAGCCATTTAAAAGCACATACGATGTCGTGGAATGAGCAGCAAGTCGAATATGTCTCGATATGCCAAGATGAGCAGGCTGTGAGCCACCGTGAGCCGGTGGCTCACAGCCTGCTCATCTCATGCCGCGAGGAGCCAAGAACTTATGCTGCAGCCACAAAATGCGCTAGCTCTCTCTCGAAAAATGAGTGAAATTGCTCGAAAATGGCTGGCAGACTGGGGCTTCCCTGCTCAGGGAACGGCTGGCAGTGAATGAGTGAAGCTGTTGCCCCTGCGACCCGACCTAAAGTACAAGACATAAAATTTTCCAAAGAGTTAACGTGTAGCGAACAGAACCATGAACAGTGACCCCAAAACAAAAACAAACAAACAAAACAGAACTGTGGATTTTGCTACTTGTTCCACCCCTAATACATATTTTTTACTAATTTTGTAGTAAGGAATGTTATAACAGCTTCAATCTAGTGATATTACTCAAACAGAGAACAACAGTCAACAACAGAAGGTACTCCTGGTGGCCAGTTTTCGGGGCACCTCGGTGGTGGGAGGTGTCCCGTCCACCAGGCCACTTTCGGGTGGACTTCTGGGACCGACCACGCCTCTCGATTGGGTGGTGTGGGGTGCTCAGCACCCGCGGTGCAGACACAGCAATTACAGGACACTTCTGACTATTGTGCATGCAGAACGGTGTCAATTCACTTGCATGTGTCAAACAGACACACAACCTAGGGACTTATTCGCTGGGTGTGTGACCACTCACTCAAAGCAACGAATAACATAACTATGTAAATTTCTTGGGTAATCCCCTCCCTTACACACTGGCCCTATAGATGTTTAGAATATACATAGCTACTTCCACCATACTTCCGTTGTACAGCCGGGTCCACGACCCTGTTCTGCATGCTTCCCCTCCTGTCCCTGTCCTTTCCTATATTGTCCTGTCCTTCCCTCATATGGTGTAGCACTACTTACCCATACAACACTCTAATTCAATGTGTCATTGCATTCGGTATATAATGCTTTACATTCCTCATCTTGTTTACAGCTAGTGCTTTGTCTTTTGTTGTCTTTTCCTATATTATTTAGTTACCTTTAACGCTCTCCTTTTTGTTTTTTCTGTCACTCCCCTTTAAAAACCTTGTTCTGTTCGACTGAACGAGTGTAATTCTCAATAAATATCCATCAAAATACAAAGAAAAGAAAAAGTCCACTGCGACAGAGTAAAACTGTTCCGGCATAAAAAGGATACAGATTCTCCTTTCTGCTTGACCTAACAGCTGTACAGGAAAAAAATAAACAATAAAAATAAAACATCTTGAAAAATAACAATAAAACAAACAAACAAAAAAAAAAATAATAATAAAAAAAAAAAATATATATATATATATTTAAATTACAACTTAACCACTGTTTAACTTAAACATAATTTCACATTCTCCAACTGAATAGATTAAATAAAAAATAAAACATGAAACCATGACCATGAGAAAGAACCTGATTAAACTCAATACAAATTATACTGTTAGAGAGCAAAATAACAAACGTCAAATATTTGCTGAAGGCTGTCAAGATTTGTCCACGTTAGGCATGACAACGCATAAAACGTTTCCAACGTAATACACTAAATGGACATTTCACATTTCAGGCTAAGGAAACCTGAACTCGTCATGTTATTCTTTGCGGAGGTCTTTACATATTGCTTCCCACGAATGGTGTCATAATAACAGTGTGTGTATTTTAGACATGCAGCTGCTATATCGAACACGATTGTCTATGTTTCTAATGCTAATACCCAGCTTTGTGGTTTTTCTAACTTTACATATTAATATAATAATAATAATATAATGTAACTATTGTTGTTATCGATAATTGAATAAAAGGACATACTAGTTCAATGCAGTACATACGATAAATGTTACGTTTGCATTAGTGATATTTATAAATCAATGAGATTGCAGTGTCAGACCTAACATAGGCTACTAAAGTGTCGAAAAAGCTAAAGTGGGTACTTTTTTTCGACCCGATAAACAGGCCTCGCTACGATGCTATGCTAACGTTCGCTGCATTTTGCTCGTCTTTCAGGCTGCTGCTGGAAAACGCTTGCCTTTCCTTTCAAATGTAATGATGGCAATTGACTGGCCGACAAGGTATTCTTCCACACAATACTCTGGAAATATGGAATATAGTTAAGCGTTGCATAAACTGTCGAAAGGGCGACTTTGCTCTACTGATCTACTGACCTACTTTTGGGAATGACGCAAAGTTACGGTAAACCGTTGTGGAATAAACAAGCGTAAACGACAACGCTTACCTCGCTCACCTGATAAACGCCAACGCGACAAGTCCAGCCACGAACGTAGGAAAGCTCAAAATGGTTACAAATATGATATATAAAAGAAGTCAATTACCTGCCGTTTCGCCGTCCGCGGTGTCACCGCCGCCAGCGGCCGTATGCCTGGCCGCCATGGCTGGAGCCGGTGCGCTGGGGCCCACGACTCCAATTCATAGATGTGGCGGTCGAATAACGCCGGTTAATACCCGATGTCTTGACTAAGACGTGGAGTTAAATACACAATAAAATTTGCATTGTTTTTCAGCTGTCGTGTTTTCCTACAATCAACACAAGGGGATCCTCTGTATTATGGACGGTTTGTCAGTGCAAGAGCACGGAAAAGATGACACTTGTCTCCTCCTACCGGATTACCGTCGGTCGTGTCTCCCCCATACTGTCACACCATAGTGTCGCCAGAAACCCCCTACCCACAGTGTTCCTTGTTTTCTTTATCATTCAGCTCAAGGGCTGGTAATTATCACTGAAAACTGAAAATATTTATTGAAATCAAACTACATGTGGATAAAATTGCTGGTACACCTCTGTTAATGAAAGAGAATCCCACAGTAGTCACAGAAATAACTTGAATCTGACAAAAGTAATATTAAACTTTTTGATGAAAATCAGACACTGCTTTTGAATTGTGGGTCAACAGAATTCATTCATCTCCTCACTAGGGTCGCGGGCGTGCTGGAGCCTATCCCGGCCCCGGAGATAGCTGGGATAGCTATCAATCATTCGCACTCACATTCACACCTATGGGCAATTTAGTCAGCAATCAACCTATCATGCATGTTTTTGGGATGTGGGAGGATACCGGAGTGCCCGGAGAAAACCCACGCAGGCACGGGGAGAACATGCAAACTCCACACTGGCGGGGCCGGGATTTGAACCCCAGTCCTCAGAACTGTGAGCGAAGCTATCTTTGGGCGAGAGGCCTTGAACTGGTATGAAAGTAATTATTAATTAATAAGAGAATTAATACAAAATAATAACATGTAAAAAATACATTTCATTAACCCATTTTAGGAAAATCGACTAAATTAATTTTACAAATATTAGTGACTCTTGATAATGTCAGTGCTCAGAAGGCCAGATTAAATAATGGAGCAGATAACCAGTACTTTGAAAACCCCTGAATTTGACTGATCACGGTCTGAGAAGTAGAAACTTTCATAATTTGATAAAACATTAAATATGAGTTCAGATTAACAATTTCACAATCACTTTCAACCCTGGCGGCACGGTGGCCGACTGGTTAGAGCATCAGCCTCACAGTTCTGAGGACCCGGCCTTCAATCCCCGGCCCCGCCTGTGTGGAGTTTGCATGTTCTCCCTGTGCCTGCGTGGGTTTTCTCCGGGCACTCCGGTTTCCTCCCACATCCCAAAAACATGCATTAATTGGAGACTCTAAATTGCCCGTAGGTGTGACTGTGAGTGCGAATGGTTGTTTGTTTCTATGTGCCCTGCGATTGGCTGGCAACCAGTTCAGGGTGTACCCTGCCTCCTGCCCGATGACAGCTGGGATAGGCTCCAGCACACCCGCAACCCTGGTGAGGAGAAGCGGCTCAGAAAATGGATGGATGGACTTTCAACCCTGTGGATTTAAATTTAAATATTTTTTTTTGCATTACATTTAACCACTCCGGTTTCCTCCCACTTACCAAAAACATGCGTGGTAGGTTGATTGAAGACTCTAAATTGCCTGTAGGTGTGAATGTGAGTGAGAATGGTTGTTTGTTTATATGTGTCCTGCAATTGGCTGACGAGCGGTTCGGGGTGTACCTCCCGCCCGAAGATAGTTGGGATAGGCTCCAGCACGCCCGCGACCCTAGTGAGGATAAACAGTAAAGAAAATGGATGGATGGATTACAGTTAACAGGCATTTAGAACTGTGAGGGTGACTCACTTTTCCCACCTATGGGCACATTGTTGCTTTTATGCAATATGCTCTGCATCGACACAAAACTCCCATACCAAAACATCCATCCATCCATTTTCCGTACAGCTTCTCCTCACTAGGGTCACAGGGATGTTGGAGCCTATCCCAGCTGTCATCGGGCAGGAGGCGGGGTACACCCTGAACTGGTTGCCAGCCAATCACAGTATAGCAAAACAAATAAAATAAATAAATAAATATTGATAATGCACCAATCTCGACGTCAGTCATGTGAGATTTAAGATATTGGCCAGAGAATAAAGATACGCCGTGGAGAAACGGACAAGCTTACTTCAGGTGGGACCCAGTGTCGGTACACCGGTAGAAAGTCAGGATTTAGCATCCAAAAGCAAGGTAGTTTCACAGAGTCTGTTACCACGGTGATTGAGTTGGAATTTCTCTTACCCGACCCTGTGAAATCAATAATAGTTCAGACTTTCCCTCTTCTGTGATGTCACCTATTGGTGCCATGTGCAACGGCAACCATGTCTGAGGGGATGCCTTTGTAAACGAAGAATAGATTTCGTGCTGTTGACTGATTTGCAATGCACTGAGATAGCTGAGGCTAATGGTAGCACTATTGTGTCTAGAACAATGGTAAACAGTTGTGCTGTTTCCAGCTGCTCTAATTGGTCGAACAGAGACAAGAAATCCTTCTTTGTGATACCGGCAGTAACTGTAATCACAGTAACAGACGAAGGTTATTTCGAGAGATGATCCACGATTAAAACTATATGTCCAGTAGTTTGACATTCTACTGACCGTGAATCAGCCATCTCACGTCAGCGTGTGGGATTTCTGATCCACGGGAGCCATGGCAGTGGCGGTTGTGAATGTGGACACCCGTCTCCTCATGCCAGTCACACGGGGTGCACCTGCCGGCTCCTCGTTTCGCTGTCCGGCTGCCACGGCGGCAATGGTGGCCACGTCGCCAGCACTCGGGCCCCCGCAGGAGCCTGAGCAACTACTTCATTCTTTTGTCCCGTTGTGGCCGCATAACTTGACCCAGCATGGGCAGTTTACTTTGAAGGATTGTTTTCAGCTTCCTCCGTTCCAGAGCATGTGGGTCAGCGACGTGGTCGCCATTTTCAGCGACATTGTGTGGGCGTAAAGAATTGCTTAAGCTGACTGACCATAAATTTCAACAAGCGAAGCCACACATACTGTACGTCTTACTGGTACGTAAGTAAGTTTTCCCTCCGACTAACTTGTGTTTTTCCAGATGTGTCCTTACAACAGTTTATAGGGTGTCAATATAACCTTTACATCCATCATGAACCTTATTATTGAGACAAGATACAGTATACAGTAATCAGAATGCATACATGACTTAGAATTATAATGCTGTTTGCTAGAAGCTTGCCCTCAACGTCCCCTCAGTAATGGCGGCCGGAAACCAAGCATTGTGGGTAATCGAGCGATGTGTCGTACTAGATTTGGAAACGACAAAAACACGTCCCGGACACGTCACGTCCTTTTGAATCCGGTTCCGTGAACACTGGCGCGCTCTGCTGCCGTGCTCTGCTCCTCACCGGCTTCTTTTTAAAGTTGAATTAAACTCATTGTCATGTATTGTATCTAAATACAATACAATATCGAACAATATCGTACTGAGTTGTTGAGATACAGCTTAAGACGCTTTTTCTTCATCTCTTTTGGCCAGATTTTTTGGATGGCGCTGGTGACGTAAGCAGGCTGCAGCATATACTTTCTATCATGAGGCCCTCCCCCACCAAACCACACTCTTTCGAAACTGACATTTTTCAATATTCAGTGTCTTAAAATATTTCTACAGTAGTGTTCATTTTCACAGAACTATATTCTTCACAGTGCAAAGGTGGCACAGTATTTTATATGAAGTAGACTTACTTTGCACTTGGCATCTTTTAGCCTTCACAAGTGCATCAAAATCAGGCTTCAAATCCTGAGTAGCAGCCAATTTCAGAATGTCATTTAAGTGGTAAGTGGACAGTTAAACAGACGTGTAGAAATTACTCCCATCTAGCGTTGAAATTGTGTGTTGCATTCAAACGAATGGTGCCCTCAAGCGCCTCACTTTTTCTTGCACGTATTGCAACAACGGTAGCCGTCGTATATCAAAAACCTTGAAGATGTCATCCTATACTTAATGGAGTGTTCACTCAGGTAAAAAAAGCTTGTGATTTCATAAACAAAACTGCATCGCCTTAGTGTATC
Organism: Phyllopteryx taeniolatus; assembly: GCF_024500385.1. NCBI lineage: Eukaryota > Metazoa > Chordata > Actinopteri > Syngnathiformes > Syngnathidae > Phyllopteryx > Phyllopteryx taeniolatus. Next base: position 12,231,497 of record NC_084506.1, read on the forward strand.
AAAATACCAAAAAGATGTCATCCGATACTTCATGGAGTGTTCATTGAGGTGAAGAGGTTCGTGATTTCATAAATATTACAAACGGCATTACATCATTTGTGTCTGTATATAGGCCGGGTGAGAATGAAAGAATTTTGGTTTGCCTAGTTGTCCTATCACAACCTTTGCCCCAAAACATTTTTCTGGTGTGCCATTCCCATTTCATTTTTACAAGCCGTTGTCAGTTTGTTGAGCATTTACTGCTGGAACCCCAACTGAAACTGAAAGGGTATAGTAGTTATTTCCCAGTGCACTAGCAGAAATTGACAGATAAAACTGTTAATTCATACTCCGGTAGGTCGATTCGCAGAAGTAGTAAAATTTGTCAGAACACATGCTAATATGGGACAGTTGGCCCTTCTGTGTTATGTTGCCTATGGTAAACAACACTGTCTAACAAAACCGAATGAAACAAAGTTAGCTTTTGGTTGATTTGGGCAGTGTTGATTACTTGTCGAGGCCAAATCTGGCAACTTCAACGTCCCTTCTAAAATCTTTTTCTCTCATGAGCTCCTTCGTCCTCGGGAAGGCTAGCCCGATGTTTATCCTCTTGAATGCTCCGCTGCCTTTTTCGCTTTCCTGTCGATTGTGTAACTGTCTCCATTGCATATCCATTCCGATCATGTATTATGCTGCTGCAATAGTGCACACTTGCCAGTGTATGGTAATAAACTGATTTTCTCCTCGGGTGTCTCAATCTCTGCACTGAATCGCAGGGAACCACGTAGTTATTCTGCGTTGGTGCTGCTTGTCCCTTATAGTGGCTGTAGTTTCAAGATGGCAGACTGTCATGAGGGGCTTTCCTACCGCAGGAACCTTTGCAGGAACTGTCCTAGCTACCCTGGTAGCTTGAGTTCCCCCTGTGTCCCCACCAAAAAAAACTACCAGGGTACGGAAGGTTCCCCCTGTAATCTTTCATTCCTCCTAGCGGGTAGGGTCTTCCGAGAGCGACCAGGAACTCTTTGAGGGGGCGGGCTGTGCTGACGAACGCTCATTGGTTGACAGACCTCTGTAGGCGTTGAATTATTCATCAAAGAGCCGCTATGACAGGATGAGGCGTTATTATGCAAGGCTAGAAATAAGACGATTAAAATACATTGAAAAGCGAAACTTCCAAACACCGATCTTTACATTTTCCCACTGAGCCGCACCTGGTAGACAAGGAGCAGACTGAACTCTGTGCTCGCCGAGCTTATGGCTCGGCGGTGAACCGCAGCAGCAGACTCAGTGGCGAAGTCCACTGCCGGGAGGTCCGCCGCCGCCCCAGGGGCAAGGTCCACCGCTGGCTGCCTCAGTCCTGCTAAGGAGCGGAGGTCCAAGCCAAAGCGGTTGTGTGCGTCTTCCTCGGCCGGGCCACGAACACCGGTGTGAGGCTGGCCGGCGGAAGCTCTGATGGTCTAATCCAGTCAGTTACGGGGGAAGAAAAAAAATAACTTCCCTGGCAGCAGCTCCTCTAGCCTGTGGTAAAATGCTGTGTTTGCCATAGTGCAAGAAGAGGAAGTTAAGTCCGGCTTTTTGTCTGTGTTTGTGAGTTGACAAATAAATATTTCCAATGTACAGTTTGTTTTTGTTTTTTTTCATCCAAACACATTTACAGATACCAAATACTTCACACAGCTGTATTTAAAAACGGACTAAGAGCTGTCCATGAAGTTACGTAATTTGTATTTATTTATTGAACCTTATCCAGGTAAAGTATTTGCAATGCCAACCTGGCTGCAGACAGTAGAGTAAAACAAAGCAAAATAGAAGCAAATACATATACAAACTGTACAATGTGCTATAGTAACAAGTTAAATATTACATTACATCATAACACACGGTGAATAAAATGTCCATAAAAGGCATGTGAGCGGATGTTCTCTGAAGCTGGAGAACTTGCATGGAGAAAAATGTAATCGCCTGAATGGCAAAAATTTAGAAAAACTTGTCTTTTTGAATAAATAAATATATAAATAAATGTAGAAGCCTGCAGATCACTATAGTTGTGATGAAAGTTTTTGTACCTTGAAGACCGATCGTTCCATAAACCACGTGACATGGATTTGTGGAGCAGTGCGGTGAGTTCAAAGAGTGTCCAGACTTTCTTATCTATGGCTATTATAGCAGCATAATTAGTTATTTATCATATTGTAAGGCATTTGAATTAACATTAATTTTACTGCGTATAAACCCGTCAAATGGAACACTTCCTTACCTTGGACCCAGGGTCAAAAATATGTTGACATAACGCTACCTTTTTGACTTCTTTTCCTCGCCTGCTTTTCTTCTTTTGCGTAACTCTGCGCCCGGCCGGGGGCGTAACTGTCCTTTTCATGATGGAAATTAAAAAAAAAAAAAAATCACCTGTCCTGTTCTGACTGATCACTCATTCGCTGACTTGAGATGCGCCCTCACGTCATGTGACGTGACTTACCCAGTGACAACCATAGTTACTTTAGTTTATTTTATTTGTTATTTTCAAGACAGAAACGTAAAGTGGGTGCCAGTGGGCGTCACAAATTATTTTAGGATTTTATTTAATTATTTTTCCCGAGGACGAGGGCGCTGGCAGTGCGCCCCTCCAGCAGATGGCGCCCGCCTATGTCGCCTATGCTCAGGGCTGGCCCTGCTTTGACCATGAATACGCCCAGAGATGGCTGAACCAGGGGGCCCTGTGGGAAATGTGCCTCGCCACTTTTTACCCTATGTGCCCCTTTCTTACCCTTGGTGCCCCTATGTGTGCTGCAAAAAGTGCCCTCGGAGCTTGCCAAGAGTGCCCTCGGAGTGGCCATAAGTGTCCTTGGACTGGCAAAGTGCACCTGAAAATTTTTTATCAGCTCTCTCCCATTGACGATTGGTTTCGGAAGTCCAAAAACTGCCCTCGGAGGGGTAAAAAGTATCCCTAAAGTACTGGGGGGTAAAGTACTTATATTGCAGTTGCACAATATTAAAATGTGGTAAACTGCTGTAATTTTCCCCTCGTTTCCTGAAAAATAATTAAATATAATACAAACTATGTTAGTTTAACGCAGTGTAATCATTAGCAACCGATGCAGATGTTCGAATATACAGTAAATAAATTCAAAGCACTCTTTTTGTTAGTTGCCGTGCGAGATCATCAGCTGTGCCAAAGAAATGTATCAAAGTTCACTTAATTTTTTCTTAAATTATTATTTATTATACAATAATCATTTTTCCATCCATCTGTATAGAGACAAGCAGAACAATTTATAGGTGCCGTATTTTACCAAACTAACTTTTTCTCGTATTTGGGATGTAATATTGGCTCATGGGGCCTCAGTGAACCTGAAATATGAATTAAAATCGTCCAGCATTCCTGAGTTCAAGACGTTTTTCTGCCGGGAGGCCTGAAATCAGGTCATTCGAAGATCTCCCTGCGCCTTCCCTCTCCACTCCCGGACCAGCGCTGTCAACATAAACACGTGGGCACTCACAAGTGGGTCTTCTACACGGAGGCAATTAATCAGAGGAAAGGGGTTCAGTCCTCGCCAAATATGAACAAAGTGGATCTAAAGGTGGGTCAAAGAGAAAAAGTTAGCTGTTAGGGGGCTTTTCTGGACACTGGTATGACAAAACCAAGGTGTTTTTTTTAAATGAAATGAACACTTTTATACCAAGTCCATGTTAAAGAGCCACTCTTTGGAGGTCTAAATTGTCAAAATATGGGGCATTTAATGCTTTTACATTAGATGGCAGAAGGTACAATGAACCTGTGTCTCCCCTTGTTGCCAGTCATCCATCCATCCATTTTCTATCGCTTAGCAGGGACACCCAGACTTCCCTCTCCCCAGCCACTTCATCCAGCTCTTCCGGGGGGATCCCAAGGCGTTCCCAGGCCAGCCGAAGGACGTAGTCTCTCCAGCGTGTTCTGGGTCGTGCCCGGAACACCTCACCGGGGAGGCGTCCGGGAGGCATCCGAATCAGATGCCCCAGCCACCTCATCTGGCTCCTCTCGATGTGAAGGAGCAGCGGCTCTACTCTGAGATCCTCCCGGATGATCGAGCTTCTCACCCTATCTCTAAGGGAGAGCCCGGACACCCTGCGGAGGAAACTCATTTCGGCCGCTTGTATCCTGGATCTTGTTCTTTCGGTCACGACCCACAGCTCGTGACCATAGGTGAGGGTAGGAACGTAGATCGACCGGTAAATCGAGAGCTACGCCTTTCGGCTTAGCTCCTTCTTTACCACAACAGATTGATACAACGTCCGCATCACTGCAGACGCTGCACCGATCCGCCTGTCAATCTCCCGTTCCATTCTTCCCTCACTTGTGAACAAGACCCCAAGATACTTGAACTCCTCCACTTGGGGCAGGATCTCATCCCCGACCTGGAGAGGGCACGCCACCCTTTTTCGACTGAGGACCATGATCTCAGATTTGGAGGTGCTGATTCTCATCCCAGCCGCTTCATACTCGGTTGCAAACTGCTCCAGTGAGAGTTGGAGGTCACGGCTTGATGAAGCCAACAGAACCACATCATCTGCAAAAAGCAGAGATGCAATACTGAGGCCACCAAACCGGACGCCCTCTACGCCTCGGCTGCGCCTAGAAATTCTGTCCATAAAAGTTATGAACAGAATCGGTGACAAATGGCAGCCTTGGCGGAGTGCAACCCTCACCGGAAACGAGTCCGACTTACTGCCGGATATGCGTACCAAACTCTGACTCTGGTCGTACAGGGACCGAACAGCCCGTATCAGGGGGTTCGGTACCCCATACTCCCGAAGCACCCCCCACAGGACCACTCGAGGGAGACGGTCGAACGCCTTCTCCAGGTCCACAAAACACATGTAGACTGGTTGGGCGAACTCCCATGCACCCTCGAGGACCCTGCCGAGGGTGTAGAGCTGGTCCACTGTTCCACGGCCAGGATGAAAACCACACTGCTCCTCCTGAATCTGAGATTCAACTTCCCGACGGACCCTCCTCTCCAGCACCCCTGAATAGACCTTACCAGGGAGGCTGAGGAGTGTGATCCCCCTGTAGTTGGAACACACCCTCCAGTCCCCCTTCTTAAAAAGGGGGACCACCACCCTAGTGTGCCAATCCAGAGGCACTGTCCCGGATGTCCACGCGATGTTGCAGAGGTGTGTCAACCAGGACAGCCCTACAACATCCAGAGCCTTGAGGAACTCCGGGCGAATCTCATCCACCCCTTGCCTTGCCACCGAGGAGCTTTTTACCCACCTCGGTGACCTCAACCCCAGAGATAGGAGAGCCCGCCTTAGAGAACCCAGACTCTGCTCCCTCATGGGAAGGCGTGTCGGTGGAATTAAGGAGGTCTTCGAAGTATTCTCCCCACCGGCTCACAACATCCCGAGTCGAGGTCAGCAGCGCCCCATCCCCACTATACACAGTGTTGATGGTGCACTGCTTCCCCCTCCTGAGACGTCGGATGGTGGACCAGAATTTCCTCGAAGCCGTCCGGAAGTCTTTCTCCATGGCCTCACCGAACTCCTCCCATGCCCGAGTTTTTGCTTCAGCAACCACCAAAGCTGCATTCTGCTTGGCCAGCCGGTACCCATCAGCTGCCTCAGGAGTCCCACATGCAAAAAAGGCCCGAAAGGACTCCTTCTTCAGCTTGACGGCATCCCTCACCGTTGGTGTCAACCAACGGGTTCGGGGATTGCCAGTCATACAACTGTAATGTTCTGTCTGAGTTGTGCTTTGTTTTTTTAATTTTTTTTATAAACCTGTCCTGTTCAGCTGCCTGGCCTTGATGAATGGCATCTGTGTATGCCTTTGTGGTGGAACAGTTTTGCTGTGCAACAGGGGAGTTTGAAATACTCCCTCTGCTTATTTTTAATGTTTTAATTATTCTGATGTTGATTGAAAATGCAGCTGGAGAGAAAAGGGTTTAGGGGACAGACAGAGGGACAGAGTGGACAAGGGGACTAGGGGTGAGAACCACAGCAGAAGAATAGTGAGACAGTCTAGATATTTGAACACAACTAACATTACAACAGTTATTTGAAGATTGGTGGGTGAGGGTGGTGGGGGCACCCGGTGAGGAAATGCAACAACTAACCAAGAGAACAAGATAAGAGAGGACAGAAAAGGGCAAGACAGGATGTGGGAAAATGAGCAAGGCATTGCTACTGTCAGTTGGTGCAGTGGGATTCTCTTTTCGTGTCGAAACACCTGGAAGAACATGTGATTTGATATGTTACTATAACCTGTTGTCATGAGTTGTGCCCTGCAGTTCCTTTGTTGGAGCTTGGGTGGTGCTTTGAGCCCATCTCCCCCCCCCCCCCCCCCCCCCTCTCTCTCTCTCTCACCCTCTCTCTCTGTCTTCCCAGTAATCAGCACCACCTCGGCCACACACTTGTTGTCAATCAGCCTTCATCACTTGCATTTAAGCCTGCCAGATCCAAGACTCCACTGCCAGAGTATTAACGTTCACCTGTGGTACAACAGCTCTCAACTTACACGTAAGCTACGCCAGTCCTTGCAATATTTCTGACATCCATGTTCTTCCTTGTCCTCAGTGCTCCTTCCGTGTTCCCTGCCTTGCTGACCTCTTACACGACCCCGCCAAGCCGTCCAGCCTGCTCACACTACCGCCTGTCGTACGCTCCCTGTCTCAATGACCCGCAAGTATGCCTCAAGGATCCACCTCTGACTTCCTTCACAATAAACCATTCTCCACAAATTTCTTCAACCTCCTCCTGCTTCTGGGTCCAGTTTAATATAATTAATACCATCGCATCGTGACAAAATACTCTGGCCCCCATGGACCCAGCAACCTCGGAGGCGCTTAGACAAGCGCCCATTTTGGAAGACAGGATAAAGTTCTCCAAGAGATTATGGAATCATTACACTCTCTCACGCAACAATTCTCCCTACTTTCTTCCAAAATGCAGTCCGACCACCCTCCCGTAAGTATTCCTTCCGAGCCTGAAGCCTCCGATCGATCTCGCCTCCCGTACAAAGAGCCTCATGCTCCTCCGCTCGAGCCCGACTCTGTGGACTTAGGTGTATGCAGCCAATTCCTCCTAATTTGCTCCCTAGTTTTCAATTTACAACAGTTCAGGTACCCCACCGAATAATCCAGTCGATTTTGTCACTAACCTCCTACGCGGAAAAGCAGCTAAGTGGGCAATCGCGTTAGGGCATAACTCTTCCCTGTTACTCGTGTCATTTAACTCCTTTTCCGCTGAACTAAAGAAAGTCTTTGATCACTCTGTTCAGGGCAGAGAAGCCACTAGCCGCCTCCTTACGCTCACTCAGGGCGCAAATTCCGTTGCCTCTTATTCAGTCGAATTCAGAATAATTGCGGGTGGGATGATGCCGCACTAAGGGGTATTTTTCTAAATGGGCTTTCGGAGCAGCTGAAGGACTAGCTCGCTGCCCGGTACAAATCCTCCTCACTCAAAGATCTCATTTCACTATCCAGCAGCACCTCATCCGTCTTCTGAACCTCCGACCGCCTCTTCGTCACCCCTCACTGGACCAGATGAGCCCATGCAATTTGGTAACACGAGATTAGACCCGCCAGAACGGCAGCGCCGTTTTACCCAGCGACTGTGTATTTATTGCCGAAAATCAGGCCATTTCATTTCCACATACCCCTTGAGACCAAAAGACCAGGCTCACCACAACCCAAGAGCGCCGTGGTGAGCCAAACTACCACTTCCCAAAGCTCTCCCTCTCATATGACCGTTCCCGCATGTATTCTTGGTCCCGTTCACAACACACCCGTTATTGCCCGCATTGACTCCGGTGCAGATGATAATTTCATTCACAAAGGATTGGCACATCAACTCCCACTCCCTCGCAAACCACTCCAATCACCGAAGAAAGTTACAGCCCTGGATTGGCGCGTTATCTCCCCTTTCACCAACCAAACAGTTCCGTTGACCCTGTTAATCTCTGGAAATCACAGTGAGGACATCCCACTATTTCCAGCAAACCTCCACCGCCTGCCACACCAATCGACCTCTCACGGGTGCCTGCAGGATATCATGATCTCTCCCCTGTTTTCAGTAAAGACCTGGCCATTTCACTACCTCCCCACCGGCCTTATGACTGCGCAATCAACCTTCTTCCCGCCAGCTGTCTCTCAACCTTTCCCGGCCTCAGAAAAAGACTATGGAGGTCTATATCCGTGACGCTCTGGCTTCTGGACTCATTTGGCCTTCCTCTTCTCCAGTAGGGGCCGGCTTCTTCTTCTTTGAGACGAGAGATACCACTCTCCGCCACTGCATTGATTACCGTGGACTCAATGACATCACAGTTAAAAACAGATCTCCACTACCCCTCATTTGAACCCCTCTGTGACGCCCAGATATTCACCAAATTGGACCTACGCAATGCCTACCATCTCATCTGTATCAGAGAGGGGGATCAATGAAAAACTGCTTTCAATAACCCCCTCGGACAGTTCAAATACCTGGTCATGTCGTTCGGATTAACCGCTGTCTTCCAAACCTTTATTAATGACGTCCTCTGCGATATGTTGAACCGGTTTGTTTTTGTTTACTTAGACGACATCATAATTTTCTCTCGCTCCCCCGAAGAACACCGCAGTCATGTGCGCCAAGTTCATCAGCGCCTCCTTGAGAACCGCCTGTATGTCAAACCAGAAAAATGTGAATTCCTCCTCTCCTCCGTACACTTCATGGGCTATATCATTGCCAAAGGACAATTGCAACCAGACCCTGCCAAGATCCAAGCAGTCGTTAACTGGCCCACTCCCACCACCCGCAGAGAACTACATTTCCTGGGATTCGCCAATTTCCACCGCCACTTCATCTGCAATTATAGTAAAGTCTCAATTCCTCTCACTAGCTTTACCTCCACCAGCTCTCCGTTTAAGTGGACCCCGGCTGCATCCCAAGCCTTCGAACAGACCCTGTTCACCAGTGCTCCCATCCTACAATACCCTGACCCCTCCTTTCAGTTCGTGATGGAGGTTGACGCCTCGGACACTGGGGCGGGGGCCGTTCTCTTGCAGCGGGACCGCTCTTCCCAAAAACGTCATCCCTGTGCTTTCTTTTCCTGTCGTCTATCTACTGGCGAACGGGAACTATGACATTGGCAACTGAAAGCGTCTGGCCATCATCTGGGCATTGGAGGACTGGAGGCACTGGCTGGAGGGGTCTGATTCACCGTTTGTCATCTGGACTGATCACAAGAACCTTGCCTAGCTCCGTTCCACCTAACGCCTTAACCCCCGACAAGCTCGCTTCATCCTCCCTTCCTCCTGCTTTGTTGGGGCAGCCACCTGGGAAATCGAGCAGATTGTGAAACATGCTCAAGAGACCCAACCGGATCCGGAGATCAACACCGAGCTAAAAGCCCACCGCAGCAACCCCACACCACAGTGAACTGGGACAAAACCTACACAAATGCTGTCCCACAGCACCTCAAACACCAACGCTGCGCCCCACCGGTGAAAATCGGGAAAAGGAACGAGCGCTCCACAGCACCATCCATCAAAAATCACCGGCGCCGTGCAAAGACCTCACCCGCGTCAAAATGCCGAGCCCTGGCGCGCACCCCACAAAGCAAAAGGCCACAAGCTCAAAACAGGAAGGTGGGGTGTGCTCTGTGAGGGTGGGTGGGATTGGTGGTTCGGTACACTTGCCCCTCCCCTGGGGCTGGTCGGAGTGCTTCTGTCGGGCTGGGGGACGACCCTTGGTCCTTGGGATTGGGTGGCGTCCCCCTGACTGATTCCCCACGGGATGGGCGGTCTTGCAGGTGGAGGGGGCCGGGCCCGCTCATTTCCCCAAATCCTGTCCTACTCTGCCCTTGTTTGTCATCTCTCATCCTATTGGTTAGTTGTTGCATGTCCTCACCAGGTGTCGCCCCGTCCACATATAAGAATGCGATTCGACTTTGTAATGTCACTTGTAGTCAAATATCTAGACCAAGGGTGTCAAACTGGTGGCCCGAGGGCCAAATTTGGCCCGCCTCATCATTTTATGTGGCCCGCGAAACCAAATCTTGTGGATCCACTTCGTGTTTCCTGCTAAAATACCAAAATTGCAAATTCTCTTCACTTTTAAAAATATTGACATATTGCAAGCATTTTGTTTGTTACCGATAATTAATTAATTAATTAATTAAATAAATGAATACTGATAGTCGAACAAACAGTTTTTACTGGCTTCTGATTTCAAAAGTAGTTATCCATCAATTTGTGTATATGTAATATGAGGCGATCATATATTCATATGGGTCCACAGCCATAACGGCCCTCCAAGAGAAACAATAACTACGAGGTGGCCCGTGACAAAAATTAGTTTGACACCCCTGATCTAACTGTCTAAATATCGTTTTGCTGTGGTTCACACAAGAGGCTGACATTTTTCGGGAATCCCACCGGGTCCCGTGGGTTCCGTGGGAATCCCACGGGAGTGAACTTCACTAACAGTCACGTGATTGGGCAGGAGCGGGAGCGATGGCCATCAGGAGCGTATGGGAGTGAGAATTGTGATAGTAAAGTCAGTGGGAATTGTGTGAAAAGTGGAAACCATGAGACGGGAGTTGATGGGTGTGGAAACCATGACGGGAGTGAAAAACTATGCAGTTATACTTTAATCAAACTGATATTTGAACATTTCCCATGAGCATTGAGCTAAACATTGATCACTCAAGATTAATATCAATCGCTGTGGGAGTTGGAGTGAGCGGCATTGGGCGGGATTTAAAAAAAAAAAAAAACACTCGGGATTGGGATCAACCTCTGTGGTTGTAGGAAGGAGCGGGAGTCAACATTCACTCCGTGTCAGCCACTTAGTTCACACCCCTGTTCCCCTTGTCCGTTCTGTCCCTCTGTGTCCCCTTTTGTCTGCATTTTCAGTAAACATCAGAATAATTAACAAAAGTAATAATAATAAAAAAAATAAAAGTGGCACGGTGTGCGACTGGTTAGAGCGTCTGCCTCACAGTTCTGAGGACCAGGGTTCAATCCCCGGCCCCGGCCTCTGTGGAGTTTGCGTGTTCTCCCCGTGCCTGCGTGGGTTTTCTACGGGCACTCCGGTTTCCTCCCACATCCCAAAACCATGCATGGTAGGTTAATTGAAGACTCTAAATTGCCCGTAGGTGTGAATGTGAGTGCAAATGGTTGTTTGTTTATATGTGTCCTGCGATTGGCTGGCAACTAGTTCAGGGTGTATCCCGCCTCCTGCCGATGATAGCTTGGATAGGCTCCAGCACGCCCGTGACCCTTGTGCTGATAAGCGGCTCAGAAAATGGATGGATGGATAAAACAATTTAACAGAAGGAGTATTTCAAACTCCCCTGTTACACAGCAAAACTGTTCCTGCAAAAAAAAAGGCAGGACATTCTACATGGCCTTGCAGCTGAAGAGGACAAGTTAAAAATTATATGTGCATATATGCATAACTTTCATCCGAATATGTTCTACTGGATCATGTTTTAAATGTTTCATTGTATTATTCTTCAATTTAGCGACTGTTTTGCATAGCCTACTACTGTTTGAAAATCACAGATGTGATAAAGCACATGAATATTTCTTGATTAATAATTCAAATTATATTTAATTATAATTATTTATATACTTGCATTCCTGAACAGCAAAAAATTGTTTTAGTAGTTGAATATTATGCTTGATTCATTTCCGACTTTTCAGAGAAGCCCAGTAAGACGTAGCCTGCGATTGGCTGGCAACCAGTTCAGGGTGTACCCCGCCTCTCGCCCGATGATAGCTGGGATAGGCTCCAGCACGCCCGCGACCCTTGTGAGGAGAAGGGGTACAGAAAATGGATGGATGGAAGGATTTGCAAACCATTGTATTCATTCTTTATTTATGTTTTACACACGGTCCCAAATTCATTGCAATTGGGGTTTGTAAGTTATTAAGAGAGAGCGGAGTCTGGATCTGTGCTGTCACTACCTCTTCCAGAATTTTTGAGAGAAATTGCATGTTGGCGACAGGACAACACTTATTGAAGTTTTTGGGTTCCTTGATTCCTTCTCTCATCGCTAAAATGATGCAATTCTGACCAATGTGGGGAGGGGTAAAGGGCCTTCCCCAAACACAAAGTTGGAAGTACTGTATACCGTACTAAACACTTACCATTATCTTAATGTTCAATTTCTTCAATTGAAGAATTCAGGAGCAACTAAAGGGACCACTGTTTATATTTTTGGGTCCACAGACTGAACACAGACAATAAACTAAGATAAAAATTCATGGAGATAAATTTTGTTGGTTAGATGCTAGCTGGGCGGCACAGTGGCCGACTGGATAGCACAATCCACCTCACAGTTCTGAGGACCCAGGTCCTCAGAACTGTGAAAAAAAAAAGGTTTGCATGTTCTCCCGTGCCTGCGTGGGTTTTCTCCGGGTCCTCTGGTTTTCCTCTCACATCCCAAAAACATCCATGGTGGGTGAATTGAAAACTCTAAATTGCCCGTAGATGTAAATACGAGTGTGAATGGTTGTTTGTTTTTCATGTGCCCTGCGATTGGTTGGCGCCTCTCACCCAGAGTCAGCTAGGATAGGCTCCAGCACGCCTGCGACCCTAGTGAGGATAAGCGGGACGGAAAATGGATGGATGGATGGATGCTAGCTGCTCCATTATATGGTTGTACTGCATGTTGTGAAATTTATGCAGTGGTGTAATCATTTACTGAGAAAAAAGTATGTGTTTCGTTGCCTTTACTGTATGTTGGGAGCAAAGGAAAGGCATCTCCCTTTCTCTCTCTCCCTTTCGCTCTCTCTCTCTCTCTCTCTCTCTCTCTCACTCTCTCCAGCAATCATCACCACCTTGGCCGCGCACCTGTCTCTCACGGACCAACATCACGCCTCGGAAACCCAGACCCTGAACTATTCCTCAATAAACCATCCTCAGCTACTTCCTCTGCCTCCGTCTGCTTTTAGGTCCAGTCCAAAACAGTACGATTACTAATCATGACAGTGTTCATATTAAAGTTACATGTACTATGTTAAAAGCTATCTAAAGCATATTAAGGTTGAGTGAGTCATGTGAAATCCATATGGGCAATTGGCTGGCCATAGTTATAGTTGGGATAGGCTCCAGCTCACCCGCGACGCTAATCAGGAGAAGCACAATAGAAAATGAACGAATATTAAAGCTATGTGCGCCCTGACGGTCATGCAGTCAAAACAATTGCTCTCAAAGCTATGTGTCAGCATAACAACCAAACACTTGAGCATGTGAGATTAGAACATCCCTAAACATCATGAAGGGAAATCAATGTCGTTATTCAAATAATGAATATAGTTATTTGGCAAATAATACAATTGCCAATTCAGGGTGCATATACTGTACCTTTGTCTTTCCTCAATGCCATTTGTCAAGCTCATGCATCTTTCATTATTCACCTGCCTGGCTGAGATCAGATGAACCTGCAAAGATGACGCTGGCGCGAAGATGATGGTGACGATAAAGAGGATGAGGGTGTAGAAAGCAAGGGATTGGGCGAACATCTGCCCCTCCTTTCTGGCAGTGTATGACATGGAGAGGTAGCATGAAGATGTCCATTCAGTTTAGCTGCATATAAAAATGATCACCTTGCCCATAAACTAAACCCGGATCCATTGCTTTCACTTGCGCTCTACTTTACATTCAAGTCCTCCTTTCAAATGGAACTTTTCAGAGATGAAACTTGCATTAAGGAATACTCCAACAACATCATCAACCCCTCCCTCTATCTCTCTGAAACCCACTGAATCGTCGGACAAAGTGGGTGGCTAACGTGCATTTTATCCTTGGTACTACTCAAAGGTGGAGGCAACTTCCTGTGCCACAAGCTCAGCAAGAATGGGGAACATCTAGTGGATTTTTTGGGCCTCAATACACTTTTGAATACAGGTGAAGAAACCAACATGTCTTTGGGAACTTTGAGGGAGCATATGCTCAACTCTGGGACAGAAGAAGTGAAGAATACAGTGGGCAACTCTTTGGGCAAACTGCAAAGGTGAGAGCATAAAATTATTATTTTTTTCAGTTTTCTTGGAGAGATGATTTAAAAATATATATTGATTGTTCACTCAGATTGCTATGACATCTACTGTCAAAGGTACTATTTAATCAAAAATGTTCTGATGTTCAGATGATACGTAAATTGTAGACTTGTGCTTGCCAAAGCGACACCTGTAATTTAATCTTGGGTTAATTTTAAACGGTAATACATAATGATAAATAATTCACAGAGGCATGTGTGTGCGTGAGTGTGCGCATGCATAGTGCAGGTTTCGTATATACGTAAGATATAAAAACATTTTTGAGTCATTATAAAAGACATAGTATGATCCTATTATGTATATTATATAGGAATATGTCTATTATACCAACATTATTATAATCATCATACAGAAACATTAGTTGCTGAATTATTGGATGAACACAAATTCTTATTTTTATATATTTTTAATGCGTACTTGACATACTCACCAGCCCACACATACACACAACCTTGAAAAATTAATTATACTTTATCTACTAATACTTTTTGGGGTACGCTTTATACACCCACTAATCGAATCCACACATACACACAAACTGATTCTATGGACAGGTAGGCATCCAAGTCAGGGTGCAGAGTAAAAAATATCGCCCCCCCCCCCCCCCCCCCCTGCATATTTTGGTGGGGGCATCTCCTCTAAATGTCCAAGATTTTATGTCAAACGTCAAGCTATACCTGTATGTGTGTATGCACACACGCACACATCTCATATATATAAGCAGATGATAATAACAAAAACGTTTCTAAAGAATGACAACTGCAGTGTGCAATTTAAAAAAGCCAGTGCAAGAGGTGAATTAAAATGTCTGCCTCTCATAATACTGCTTATTTTGACAGTCTTAATTCATTCACAGTCAGTCACAGACAGTCATTTTCTCGTTTGCAATCCTTTGAAGCTGCACTGCAAGCAATATAAAGTAAAAAAAAAAAAGAGAAACATTTTGCCGTAGACTTCAATACAGTTCGATACACACCGCCCCAAACTATCCATCCATCCATCTTCTGTACCGTGAGGATAACCTCACTAGGGTTGCAGGCGTGCTGGAGCCTATCCATGCTAATTTAGGGCGAGAGGCGGGGTACAACTTGAACTGGTCGCCAGCCAATTGCAGGGCACTGATAAACAAACAACCATTCGCGCACACATTCACACCTCAGGGCAATTTACAGTCCTCAATCAACCTATCATGCATGTTTTTGGGATGTGGGAGGAAACCGGAGTGCCCGGAGAAAACCCACACAGGCACGGAGAGAACATGCAAACTCCACCCAGACGGGGCTGGGATTTGAACCCCGGTCCTCAGAACTGTGAGGCAGATGTCCTAACCAGTCAATCACTGTGCCGACCAAATAAGGGATCCTATGTTAAAATTTAACTTGATCTGTTAAGATGTTTTCGATTTAAATAGCTTTTGATTTTAGTAAATATGACCGCATGCTGTAAATTCAACAAATGGCAATATTCAGTTCTTTACAACCTATAAAACGTGAAATGGTTATGCATAATAATTTGGAACGGTACATTTACATTTTTTTTATTTACCCCCCCAAAACATTTTATCGTTGGGACGAGGTTTGTTCCAAAACATTTAAACTAAACCCCAATGGTTAATGACTTGAAAATTATGCTGACTGTCATTTATATCAACTATTTAGGAGAGAAAAATATTATTCACAAAATAATTAGGAACGCAGTGTATATATACATTATACGTACTGTACCTAGAGTACCCTTCATCAATAGCACATTTATTTGTTCTGCTGTTTGCTATGCAGGAAAATAGATGGCAGTAATGTAGAAGAGAACCACATTGAACTGACAGAAGATGGGCGTCCGGTGGCATCCACATCTCGTCCTGCTCCGTTGCTGGATTGGAACTGTGGCGGTCTTCCCAAGCGCTACATCATCGCCATCCTCAGTGGTCTGGGCTTCTGCATCTCCTTTGGGATCCGCTGTAACCTCGGCGTTGCAATTGTGGAGATGGTTAACAACAACACTGCATTTGTTAATGGAACCGAAGTTCTTCAGGTGGACAATTTTTTAGGGATACTTTTGTGGAACTTCCTCGGTGATAGTTTATCAAGACACTGTGTGCTTTCATGACACACAGCCCAGTTCTTAACTATCATTTTCTTTTTAGAAAGCCGAGTTCAACTGGGACCCAGAGACAGTTGGACTTATCCATGGCTCTTTCTTCTGGGGCTACATCATCACTCAAATTCCTGGTGGTTTCATCTCAAACAAGCTGTCTGCCAACAGGTCACGTCTATTTTATTGACTTCGGTGTCTTGGCTTACTGTAACTTCTAATTTATGGAACTATAGATTGGTGGCTTTACAATGAGGGCGCCCTTGTTAACAGTTGATTAATTGGTTCAAAATCAGTTAATTATATCATCAATGAACAGTTTAATAATGACCACAACATTTTCAACAATAAACTCTTACAATCCATACAGTTTATACAATCTGCAGATCAGTTTTTTTAAAGTGTAGAAGAGCGTAAAACAGCTGGGGCCTACTCCCTACACTCAATAAAAACATACTAAATCCATCCATCCATTATCAACAGCGCTCATCCTGGTTAGGGTCGCGGGGTGCTGGAACCTATCCCAGCTGACTTCGGGCAAAAGGCGGACTACACCCTGAACTGGTCGCCAGTCAGTCACAGGGCACATATAGACACGGACAACCATTCGCACTCACATCGTCCCTGAGTGGTAACTGATCCCACGGTGCCTGTACCAAAGTCAGGCGAGTGTACCACTACACCATCAGTGACTAACATACTAAATGTTGCAATATTTGTATTATTGTTCTTTCTATAAAGGGTTTAACGGGGGGAAAAAGGCCTCACAATTTGAAAACCAAAACTACGTACAAAGGATTTTGCAAGAATTGACACATTTTGGTTGTTTGTTGTTTCTTCCAAGCAAGTTTTATATGGATATAATTAATAAAGCACTTGAGCTACATGCGGGCTCACTATTTGGCAAGCAGTAGGTCAAACTATTGACTTATAGCAGTGTATGAAGTCTTTATGAATTCTTACGAATAATTAATTTAACTCATAAAATAAACCAAAAGATGCAGTTCTTCAATGTACTATATTACACTGCTACAGGGAATACGTAGATGCCAATGGTTTTAACATTAGAATGGTTGTCATCATTGCATGAAGAGCATTTATTTAGACAAATACCGTTAAAGAAATAGCTTGAGGGTAGTGTGTTTAAATAGTTAAACCTGTTCTGTGCTCTGAGCAGCGCCGATGGAGCAGATAGTAGTCCTGTAATGAAAGCTTCACAGGAAAAGAGGACATGCCACTGACAGAGTTAATAATGAAAGATCCTGCCTCTGATTTCTTTCTGAAACACCAGCCATTGGAATATTACAAGTGTCACCTACACCCGGTTTTGGAAAAAGAAGAGTATATGGGGGGGTTCAGTGAAGGAGAAGAAGGCAGGGAGCTTAGAATCACGACGGTGCTCAGTAAGAAAAATATGGACTCGATCATATTACCTAAGTGCATGACAATCAGAGGTCAGAGATGTGCCTCATTTAATGGCTGAAAAAGAAAAACATGACCAGTATCTCTTAGCGTTTTACTTTACTGATAAATTTAAGTACTGCGATTGGCTGGCGACCAGTTCAGGGTGTACCCCGCCTCTTGCCCGAAGATAGCTGGGATAGGCTCCAACATCCCTGTGACCCTAGTGAGGAGAAGCTGTACGGAAAATGGATGGATTGATAAGTTTAAGTATTTGCCATCTTATTTTGAAAAGCACTTCAATAAGTCAACCCAGAGATTATTTTATACCCAAAAAAAGGATTGGGAGAGCAGTCACTTATAGTGTATACCCAGTAACCCCACTATTTTGTTGCCTTACTGCATACTGTATGCCGTTTTTCACATTTTTTTAAAATAGTAATGTTCTAAATATTGTTATTAAAGTCACTCTTAAAATGCTCTTAAAAATTCCTTTTCTTTTTTGGCATCTCGCCTCAATGTAATCAAAGTATTTTAATATACAAAGAATTGGGTTTGAAAAAGGAAGTTCTCTTTTTTTCGCAGAGCCATGAAGAAAAACCCAGCTCCAACTCGCAAAAGCAGTCGGTTTTTATTTTACTTGTTTACCTTTTCTTTTCTTTATTTTTTTTAAATCTTGGGAAGGCAATTGAGAATATTTGCAATGCCAATTTGGCCATGGGGTAGCAGAAAACAGAATACAGCAAAGAAAAAGAAAAGCAAATACAAATACCCAGACCAAAAGTATTGGAATGGCAAGGTCAACTGAGCCCTGGGTGAACACCAGAGAAGATTGGAGATGGTTGGAATGAGAAATCTTTCATTGCATGAACTGAGTATAGCTCGAAATTTAAGATTTGAACCATCCATCCATCCATTTTCTGAGCCGCTTCTCCTCACTAGGGTCGCGGGCGTGCTGGAGCACGGGGTACACACTGAACTGGTTGCCAGCCAATCGCAGGCAAATCGCAGATTTGAACCAGTTTAGGGGATTGTTTTATAAACTAATTGAATCCAACCAGTTGAGGAGGATGGTGTGGGAAATGATGTTAAAGGTGCCGCTAGAGTGGCGGAGGATGAGAATGTATAATAGTCCAGAATCAGATGCCATCAGGAGGTCATTTGTGAACTGTCTCTGTACTGTGGCATGAAAGGAAGCCGGACTGAAACTCTTCATAGACAAACACCAATTCAAATGGAGATGGGATGTTGTGTAAAATGTAAATTAAAACAGTATACAATGATTTGAAAAACCTTTTCAACCTACTGTATATTCAATTGAATACACTACAAAGACAATATATGCAATGTTCAAACTGATGAATGTTATTGTTCTTTGTGTGTGCAAATATTCTCTTATTTTGAATTTCATGCCAGCGACACACTCCAAAAAAACTAGGACAGGGGCAACAAAAGACAGGGAAAGTTGAGTAACGCAAGGGATTTTGGGATTATAGGTCCATAATATCATCAAAAGATTGAGAGAATCTGGAAAAGTCTCTGCACTTAAGGTTGAAAACCAATATTGAATGCCAGTGACCTTCAATCCCTCAGGCAGCACTGCATTAAAAAAACGGCATCATTGTGGAAAGGATTTTGTCACTTGGACTCAGGAACAAAACCATTGTCAGTTAACACAATTCGTCGCTACATCTACGAATGCAAGTTAAAACACTACCATGCAAAGTGAAAGCAATATATCAATAACTTCGAGAAATGTGGCCAGCTTCTCTGGTCCTAAACTCATCTGAGATTGACTGACGCAAGTAGAAAAGTGTGCAGTGGTCTAAC
This sequence comes from Phyllopteryx taeniolatus, assembly GCF_024500385.1. NCBI lineage: Eukaryota > Metazoa > Chordata > Actinopteri > Syngnathiformes > Syngnathidae > Phyllopteryx > Phyllopteryx taeniolatus. The sequence continues at coordinate 12,250,822 of NC_084506.1, forward strand.
GAGTGCACATTTCAAATTGTTTTTGAAAGTCATGGACCTTGCATCCTCCAGGCCAAAGAGGAAAAGGACCATCTGAAATGTGATCAGCGCAAAGTTCAAAAGCCAGCATCTGTGATGTTATGGGGGTGTGTTAGTGCCCATGGCATGAGTAACTGTGAAGGCACTATTAATCCTGAAAGGTACATACAGGTTTGGGAGCAACATATGCTGCCATCCAAGGAACATATTTTTTGTGGATGTGACTGCTTGTTTCAACAAAACAATGCCAAGCCACATTTTCCACATACTAGTGTGAGTACTAGTCTGGCCTGCCAGCAGTCCAAACCTGTCTCCCACTGTAAATGTGTGAGGCATTGTGAAGCGCAAAATACGACAACGGAGACCCCGGACTGTTGAGCAACTGAAGTTGTACATCAAGCAAGACTGGGAAAGAATTCCAACTACAATGTTTCAACAATTATGTCCTCAGTTCCCAAACACTTATTGAGTGTTGTTAAAAGGAAAGGTGACATAACACAGTGGTTGACATGCCCCTGTCCTGTTTTTTGGGAAAGTGTTGCAGGCATCAAAATATAAGTGAGTGGTCAGTCTTTTGTGTATTCAATTGAATATAGGTTGAAAAGGATTTGCAAATCGCGCCACGGTGGGGGACTGGTTAGCACATCTGCCTCACAGTTGAGGTTGCGGGATGAAATCTGGCCCCGCCTGTGTGGAGTTTGCATGTTCTCCCCATGCTTGCGTGGGTTATCTGCGGGTACTCCGGTTTCCTCCCACATCCCAAAAACATGCATGGTAGGTTGATTGAAGACTCTTAAATTTCCCGTAGGTGTGAGTGTGTGCGGTACAGAAAATGGATGGATGGAAGGATTTGCAAACCATTGTATTCATTCTTTATTTATGTTTTACACACGGTCCCAAATTCATTGCAATTGGGGTTTGTAAGTTATTAAGAGAGAGCGGAGTCTGGACCTCTGCTGTCACTACCTTTTCCAGAATTTTTGAGAGAAATTGCATGTTGGCGACAGGACAACGCTTATTGAAGTTGTTGGGTTCCTTGATTTCTTGTCTCATGGCTAATATTATGCAATTCCGACCAATGTGGGGAGGAAAAACAATGAAATAAAGATTGTAGATTTTTAGAAAAAAATGCTTTATTTACAAGAAAAGAAGACACATCAGGGGTAGGGACTGCTCAACTCCACGCGAGCAAGTCCAAAGGTAATAATTTAATTGACCTACACTGTTGCCTTTACTATAACATCGCAATTTTAAATAGTACAGTTAACAATGAAATAGGGATTTAAAAAAAAAAGCACATTAGACAGTCTGACAGTTATTGAGTTTATTAGTAAGAAATCTAATGGCACATTTATTTATGACAACGGCCTTATTATCTTTCTGGTATTGTTATTTCAGTATTTATTTTGAAGTTGAAACAATCAGCTATTCTTTTCCAATTCTGCACATGATATAAGCAGTCAGGGACAATTACTAATACAGTACATCATTTCTCTCAAAATATCATGTCTGCTTATTTTTCTCTGCAGGGTGTTTGGAGCTGCCATTTTCTTGACGTCAGTGCTGAATATGTTTATCCCATCAGCAGCAAGGGTGCACTACGGCTGTGTCATGTTTGTTCGCATCCTACAGGGCTTAGTTGAGGTAAAAATCCAAATAGTGACGTTATAAAGGAATACCTAATGGTTGTGCTTTCATTTTCGGCACATTTCCTATCTAGGGCGTCACTTACCCAGCGTGCCATGGTATGTGGTCAAAATGGGCCCCACCTCTTGAACGCAGTCGACTAGCCACAACATCCTTCTGTGGTGAGTCAAAGTTACAGTCATCCATCCATCCATCCATCTTCTATACGTACCACTTGTCCCCACTCGGGTCACAGGTGAGCTGAAACCTTTCCCTGGGTACTACGGTTTCCTCCCACTTAGCTTAATTTAAGACTAAATTGTCCGTAGGTGTGAAAGGTTGTTTCTCTGTGTGTGCCTTTCAATCGGCTGGGGACCAGACTAGGATGTACCCTGCCTCTCGCCCAAAGTCAGCTGGGGTATACTCCACCTGACCTGTGACCCTAATGATGACAAGCGATGTAGAAAATGGATGGATGGAAGCTTTCCAGAATGGCTTGTCAGGTATAATCAAGTGACACTGTTCATAAAGAGCGTGTGAGAGATTATTTGGTTATATGGATGTGCTCCTCTGCATGTTGCACCAGTATGTACCATGACAACCTGCACAACAAACAACTTCAACCGCATCAAATACTGCTGAGAGTGAACTAAACTAAGTCAGGTTCCACATCAGTGATATTGGAGCTCACAAATGTAGTTTTGGGTAACACTCTGAACATGTTGCAGAACAGCTGCATCATTTTTAGTTCATAATGCCTTTGTCTAAATACTTCACTCTTCCTCATAGACACCATTGCATTGTGCCAGCAACAATCAGAAGTTTTTTTTTTAATATTACAGATAAATAAACATTTGGCTTACCTTTTCCATCCTGTATTGTGTATTCCTGTATTCATCCTGTAAAATGATCAGGTGGGACTGCTGCCACGGTAACATAATGGCCTTTAATGGCATTAAAATTTAACTTGTGTTGTTCCAGGATCCTATTCAGGAGCTGTGATCGCCATGCCTTTAGCTGGCGTGATGGTTCAGTACATTGGGTGGCCGTCAGTCTTTTACATCTATGGTAAGAAGTTCAACGTCACCATATGTTTATTTTATACATGTGAAATTTAAACAGCATGTTTGGGAGAATAAAGCCAGACAAGAGTCAAGAGCTGCCCTGAACATTAAAACATTAAGTCAACAAAAGCTTTGAGAGTAATTGTTCATGAATGAAACATTTCAGGGTGGAACCCACAACTTGCAAGCAATCCTTTAGTTTTTACAGTGGAAACCAATTTCACAAATTGATTTAACCAAACCATCTACCAAATCACTAATTATGGTATATGTTAGCATAAAACAATACAATATTTACCTGTGTTTTATGAATTTCAGTATCACTGATCATTCATCAGTAATTAATCGCCAACTTTTTTGTTTTTGTTTACAAACAAACAGAACAAAACAATGGAGAGCATAATTTATTCAATGCACCTATTAAGCATATATAATAAGAGGCTATTTGAAGATTGTATCACACTATGACAGTTCAAATTCCAGCCTGTGGGAAATCATTGGTGATTACTATATAATTACATGAGCAGTACACCGAATGACAGCACAACATGGCTGCCGTTTGCAGGTCGTCCACAAACTGACACCCACTAATCTGATAAATTGAATTAAATGACTCAAAGTATCCTTGCATTAGTCCACTTCACAAGATACAGGTGCATATATTAAAAACAAATAAAAAATGTCACCGCCAAAAAACATCTAAGAATTACAACACCACCTGAAATCATTATTGGATGCCTATCATCACCAAACAATCAAGATACTTTACTGGTAGTTGTACTTTGAATGCTATGCACAATAAACCTTATCTGAATTGCTTTGGTGATTGATTAAAATGATTAACAGTGTTATAAAATTCACATCTTGCTTGATGTGTTTTAATAAAAAGCCACTCTACTTTTTGTACGATATAATCTCATGATTTATTCATGTAAAATAGCACTTTCCTGTCTGGGTGCTGTGACTCATCATTTGATCTGAATAATAATGAAGCTTCTCATGTAGAGAGTTAAGGTTTCAACTCTGTTTAATGATTCTGCCCAGCTCCCATTAATACTTTAAAAGGACCTTGCCACATATTACGTTTTATTCACTCTTTTGTTCCATTGATAAAAAAGGTGTTTTTGGAATCCTGTGGTATGTCCTGTGGCTTCTGTTGGCCTATGGAAGTCCTGCGGTGCATCCAACCATCACGGATGAGGAAAGGACATACATTGAGTCGACCATTGGAGAAACGATCCACCACCAGAGCGTGACTCAGGTTGGTGAACAGATATTAGTGAAATTAATTATTTCATCCGTCGAGGTTACAAACTGAAGATTTTTTTTTCCACTTTTTATAAGAAATTCAAGACACCATGGCGTCGTTTCTTCACCTCCATGCCAGTCTACGCCATCATCGTGGCCAACTTCTGCCGCAGCTGGACCTTCTACCTGCTTCTCATCAGCCAGCCGGCATATTTTGAAGAGGTCTTTGGGTTCCCAATCAGCAAGGTTGACCTCATGCTACCATCACACTTATTCATTAAAGACGATGAATCAGGGCAATGGTATTTCCTAAGAATATATTATGCTTTTACAGGTGGGGATTCTCTCTGCTGTGCCCCACATGGTCATGACAATTGTTGTTCCAGTTGGAGGACAGCTGGCAGACTTCCTGCGTAGTAACAAAATCATGACGACTACAAATGTGAGGAAACTCATGAACTGCGGAGGTAGGTCGAGGAAACCATAAGTAATCTGCACTATGTAGAAAAAAAGTGAATTCACCTAATCAATTACAGTCAACCCCAGAAGTCAGATGCTTCTAAATTACAAAATTCTTAGTTCGACAACGTTTTCTTTTGAAAAGTCTGCTTCTAAGTCTAATTTGATTGCGACATGAGAAAGCGATTCATGCATATCACCTGGCTGCTCAGTCCTATATGGCTCAAGCGATGACAGTAGAATCCCCCTTATCCCAGCTGATTTTGGGCCTGGATACACCCAGGACTGGTTACCAGCCGATCGTAGACGACTATAAATCGACAATGACAATGAAAGAAGAATAGAATGCAAAATGGAAGATCAGCTGGGTTCCATGTTTACTGTATGTGAAGAGACTTCCCTCTCAGGCATAAGTGATAAACTCCCTTTACATGCGCATTTCTGATATTATTACTTTACACATGCATTATAGTTATAGCTATAATAATATAGCTTATAGCTTTACACATGCATTATAGTTATAGCTATAATAATAATAACTTATTAACTAGTGTTAATAAGAGGTGACTCACCTTTAATTATCCTCTTTGTTCACATCAATGAGATTACAAGTCTGTAACTTGAATGAATCAGTAGCCTACAAAGTTTAGTTTGATTTTCAATTAAACAATTTCTACACTTGTGTGATAGCTAAGAATGTTAAAATGATCCTGAAAATATTGCCTGAACAGTTAATAAAACTGTTATGATTATGATAGTTTGACCCTGGAACAGCAGGGGACACCCTAGGCGAGTCGCCTACCAATCACAAGGCAATTTTCATTACTTTCAATGGAAATATCTTGTTTTGAATTCTGTAATTATGTTCGCTCTTCCAGGATGTTAATTTTCCATTGCTCTAATCGCCTCTACTAGCTTCAGTTTGGATGGGTTGGTTTCAAATAGTACCGTGACAAACTGTAAAAAAACATGTCACTTGGAAGTTGGTCATCAGTCAATAACAACAATAAGAAAAGGAGGACAAGAATGTACTGTATTTACTTCTTTGCAATTGAAAGATTATATTTTAGAAGAGGCTGAGCTGCAGCGAAGTGGATACTGGAGAGAATAATACTGTGGCATCAGGGAGTATTCTGGGAAGGAGATGAAACGAAAACACAGACAACAAAACATACAAACGACTGTACACACATATTTGGACCAAATCTAAGGCTTATTTATAACTACGCAACACATTGGAAATGCATGTTTTTGGGATGTGGGAGGAAACCGGAGTGCCCGGAGAAAACCCACGCAGGCACGGGTAGAACATGCAAACTCCACACAGGCGAGGCTGGGGATTGAACCCCGTACCGCAGAACTGTGAGGCAGACGCTCTAACCAGTAAGTCACCGTGCAGCCTTAAACTGGTTAGCACATCTGGTTAGCACATACAATTTGGTTCACCTTTGACTACTGTGTGTGTAGGAGAAGCAAACGTCTTCATCCCTGCCTTGCAGCTGGCATTTATTTTTGTTCGTTACCAAATGCTTTCTTTTTGCAGGTTTTGGTATGGAGGCTACTCTGCTGCTAGTGGTAGGCTTTTCACACACCCGCGCTGTGGCCATCTCCTTCCTGGTGCTTGCTGTAGGCTTCAGTGGATTTGCCATCTCAGGTACTACAGTAGTACCTCGACTTATTAGTACCCCGATTTAGGAGTTTTCAAGATACTTTTGCCTTGACTTGCGAGCAATATCTTGCGTTACAAGTGACCTTCAGGCTCTGCACAGCTCCTTTGAAGTGAAAAGAAAGTGAAACAAATCAGGGGGAACCACTTAGTGACGTGGTGTCCAAACTATGACCTTGTGGCCATTTATGGCCCACTGTCCATTTTTTAGCGGCCTGCTGCATATAGAAAAAATAACATTTGACACGGCCCACAACATTATTGGGTGTATGTCTTGAAAACTACTACTAATAATAATGATAAATTGTTTTCGTATAGATCTTTCCTAGATATGCATTTACAACTAAAATAGTAACAAAATGTATCTTTATAATGTCTCCAGGATTAAGATCATTCATTTTGAGAAGCAAACATTTTTTCCTCCACTTTCTACTCTGTGTCAATGTCTAAAGTTGTAAACATATCACAATATGTTTAATTATGATCATCATGTAAACAAAGCTTCATAGATTGTGAGCTTACTACAGATTGCTCTTGTTTTATTTCTGAATATGGAGAGCTCCTCGGAGCAGGGGCAGAACTATCATAGTGGGATACAAGGCTCTTAAAGTTAAAGTGGCCCTTGCATCCTTAAATTTTTCTGTTTACGACACTCGAAGGAAAACACCTCTGCTTTAGTGGAGGCTTGGTTCACTGAAAAATCGATTTACAAAAGACTAACACAAAGTATGATTCCTGATGCTGCTCAATTGAGCTTTCTCACACACAAAAAGTGTTTCGCTCCATGTGTCATGTTTACACATCTATTTGGGTATTTTTTATTTTTTTTTGGCTGTAAATTAGCCCTCAGTATGGTTCCCAAGAAAGTCAAATGTGCAAGTGATTGTGCTTATGCTGGTTAGGCAAGAGTGAGAAAGGAGGAGAGCTCACTCGGCCACACCATTTAAAGGCACACCACATGAACCTACAACAGTGCATGTTTGTTAGTGTGTGTGCTTGAATGTGTGTGTGTGTGTGTGTGTGTGTGTGTGTGCATTTGTCAGACTTTCAGCTTAACTACACTTTATTAAACCAGTTTATTTTTTTACATTCTTTTTTTATTGTTTTTATGTTTCTATTTCACAATAGCCTGCTATTTTTCCTTACCAAAACATAACAAAAACTGGTGTTTTATTTGGGGGTTAGAACGGATTAATGACCTTTCCATTGATTTCATCGGGAGAAGTTGATTGGAGATATGACTGAGTTTGATTTACAAACGTGGTCACGGAACTAATCAAACTCGTAAATCAAGACACCACTGTCCTCAATTGATTTGATTACGCATTACTAATATACTCTGCTCACAAAAAGTGAGGTGTATCGGGCTTTCTGGTGAAATTTCAGGATAAATGTGAAATGCACTATAACCTATACTGGCGAACTTATTTTCACTTTCATTCAAATGTTTACAGACAGATAAAAATAAGTTCACCTGTAATGGTTATAGTGCACATCAGGTTCATCCTGAAATTCACCCAAAAGCCCAATATCACTAAGTATTTGAGTATAATGTATATTCTGTACACATGCGAGCTTCCAAAATCTGTTATTACTGAAGATGTTTCAGATTAATAGTTGTCAATACACAAACACTTGCTTACTGTGTTGGCAGGCTTTAATGTCAACCATCTGGACATTGCGCCTCGCTATGCCAGCATCCTGATGGGCATTTCCAATGGAGTGGGAACGCTGTCTGGAATGGTGTGTCCCCTGATTGTTGGAGCCCTGACTATACACAAGGTACAATTATTTATGAAAGACTTACTAGTCAACTATATGTGATGAAAGTCGAGTCGAAGTCAATCAATGATGGCATCATTTTTTCCAGCACAGTACAGCGGCCCCCAACCTTTTTTAGTGCAACAAGACATATTTTATCTCACCGTCATAGAAATAAATAAAAACAAATTATTCAAAATACAACTCACCATTACACTGAATATAGTTGTAATTAGTAGCAGTACTACACGTTTTTCTTCTCTTGCGTTCCATCGCATAGCGTGTTGTACATGTTTGTAAGATGGGACATCGTGACCAGGCTCAGAAACATTAAACATTTCTATAAGCCTTTCTATTTCACTTGTGCTTTTATAGTATTTGGGGCTCCTATTGACTTACATTTTTTCAAAGTGAACATGCTACCAGTCTTATTTTTGGTAAAATATTCCCACACGCCCTTGTAGAAATAGTACAGCCATATGCCGTGCTGTGACGTCTTAGTACTCCGTGTCATAAAGCGTGTTGTTCAGGCGTGTTGTCCTTGCATTATTATTGGGGAAAATTTAGGCGACAAAGATGGAACTTCAATTCCCGCCCCAGCCGTCGTTCCAACGCCCCCTGTACCGTGAACCTGTTAGCATGAATACTAGCGGCGATCGGACTAGACGAAGCTAGCAACACAAGGCTAACTGCCTCGGTCATCCACAACCAGCTTATTTTTGTACTCTTGAAGGCGCACAGTTTTATGAAGACTTGCCTGAAAGACGAGCTGCAAAAAACATTTGAATTGATTCAACCAAGTTTATCCTAAGGAATGAATTCATTTTTATCTTTACAAAACTTGTCCGGGGGTAAAATGTAAAGGGGTGGGGCATGGGCCGCAAAAGAACGCATTCCATTTTAGTGTGGCTGGGTAAAGGTCCACCACCAAAATCAATGTGGCACTTTCTGTCTGTTCATCATGTCAAAGAACCACAACATAACCTGCTAGCTAATCAATGGAAGAAGAAACAAATACAGTAAAAACTCCTATATTTGTTAAAATTTTAGCCTTTACTAAATGAGTTACAGTTGCCCAATGTAGCATTGAAAAAAAAAAAAACTAATCTAAATACATCATAGCAATTGTTTAGTTGGAAGCTCTCAAGATTTCGAGTTTGGTATTTTGTTTATTTAGGATCGTCAAGTTTAAATCAGCTCAACGAAAATGGATGGATGGATGTGTGGAAGTACACATTAAAATTGGTTAAATTACAAGAGTAGTCCTCCGTTTGGAAACACTGCAGCTGAATTTCAAGTGCGAGTCAGCAATTGGATTTATCACCTTATCTCAGAGGTGCATCATCAAAAGAGCAGTGCTTCTTTGAGGATATTCCTTGACTCTATTCATTCCTCCCTTCTTCCAGACCCGTCTTGAGTGGCAGAATGTCTTTGTCATTGCATCCATGGTGCACTACACAGGGGTCATCTTCTACGCTATCTTTGCCTCGGGAGAACAACAGGACTGGGCCAACCCCGAGAGTACGAGTGAGGAAAAACGTGGCTTTGTCGAAGAGGATGAGCTCGCTGAAGAGTGTGAGCTCAACAGTGAGAGCATGACGGCTCCCAAAATAAGCTACGGAACGACGGATAATGTGTCAGGTCGGAAACATGGCTGGAAAAAGAAGAGAGGGGTGACCTTGCAAGAGGAGGAAGAACATTATGCAAATGGAGACTTTCAGAATGATTACCAATGAGCAGTTCTGTGGGGATACAGACTTTCACACTTCTGTGATGATTCAGTTTTACACCTGTGAAAATACAAATCTCTCATCCACATATGAAAACACCAATTTTAGAGTGATGACTTTTTTTTGAAAGCAAATCAAAACAAAAGAGCAAATGCTAAAATGTTATCTTCATCATTATTTTAGAAATTAATTGTCTTGTCAAATGTCAAGTCTCACCTATGCAACATGCAGTCTGGGTTTGATTGCAGTGTTGTTGTTTGGAATTGAATGCTGTTGCAGTGGAAAACATTAGGCATACCTGCACAATGTAACATTCCAAGAGCTGTTTCAAAAACTGTGAAATTACAATGATAATGTTCTTCATGTTCTTCTCATGCTTGGGTTTGTGTTCTAGGGTTACTATTACTTCCCCCCAGGTTCTCAAACATGCATTAGATCAGGTTAGGTAATTGAAGGACGTACATTGTCCATATGTGTAAATGTGAGTGTGAATCATTTGTCTATATGTGCCCTGCGGCTGACTGGCAACGGGTTCCGGGTGCGCCCAAAGTCAGCTAGGATAGGCTCCAGCTCACCTGTGACATTAATGAGGACAACCGCTATAAAAAATGGATGGAGTATCAGAGAGGTATTAATTCAACAGTATCAATGTTGTGTCAAGTTTCCTTCTTTAGCTACTCAAATGGGTTTCACTAAGAGACAGTACATCACCTCAACTACAACCATGTTAACAAACATTCACACAAGAAAGCGATTATTAAATTAATACTTAACGTCTCAGAAACACATTCGATATTGAGCATTATTATTTTAACATTTACTAGTATATGTGTTTTTGATACAATACATTTGATGTTCGGTTAGAGCTTATTTGACTGCAGGTGTACCTAATGTTGTGGTAGGTGACAGGAGTCAGTTTCATTATTTATACTGTTCCTCTCTCATTCCTGAAGCATTTCCTATTTATTGTTCAGATGTTTGTCAATTTTGTCTGCTCCTTTAGTGCTCACAAGCAAAAACTGTTCCGTACACAAGAGTATTGATGTTAGAGAGAACATCACTTTGGTTTGTGCTTTAATCAAATTGACACAGTAAATGTAATAAACATTTTTATGCTGCATTCAGTTGAAGGAATATAAAATTTGCTGAGGTCTGCAACTGCATAATCAAATCTTGAATTAATTTCTATTATTCAACATTGCATGTTAACTTGGTAACACGTGGTTAGCACATTTGCCTCAGAGTCAAAGTTTGTGGGTTCACATCTTGGCTCAGCCCTTTCTGTGTGGAGTTTGCATGTTCCCCTCATGCTTGTGTGGATTTTCTCCCCACATTCCCATCTCAGGTTAATTGAAGACTCTAAATTGTCCATAGGTCTTGAGTGTGAGTGTGTGAAAGGTTTGTCTACATGTGCACTGCAATTGACTGGCGATCAGTCCAGAGAGTCTATCCCAGCTGACTTTTGTTACAACTCAGCTGGGTTAGGCTGCGGCTCACCAGTGACCCTGAACAGAATAAGCGGTACAAAATGGATGGAGGTAACAGTGAAATGAGAACCGCAGGACGAGAAGCCTGCGATTGGCTGGCGACCAGTTCAGGGTGTACCCCGCCTCTCGCCCGAACAAAGCTGGGATAGGCGACCCGCGTGAGGAGAAGCGGGACAGAAAATGGATGGATGGATGTATTATGTGTGCACAAATGTCTGTCACGTACTGTAAGGCACAGACTGAATGGCGTGTGCTGCTGTGTTGATAAACGTTTGGCTTTCCCTGAAGTGTCTCTGTTATGTAGACCCAAACATCGACACAAAACCAAGCGAGGAGGTGGCACAAGGGGCTCCAACGAGCCTCTGGCTAGCACCTCTCGTCACTGCGTGGAAAGCCGTGCGACAACCTGTGGGATACGGCTCAAACGTAGGGATGTGTATGATGTAAATATTTTAGACGTAGTGGTATGATTGACCTTTGAAAGTTGAGCAGGGTGTGGCTTCAGCGGTTTCAGTGAACATGCCCACAACGCTCCAGGGTGCAGAGAACTGATTGAGTTTTCATGATTTTGAAGCCTCAGTTAATATACTTGGCGATTGTTTTACTCATTCATATTTGGCAGGGTTGTTAACAACACAACAACAACACTCTTCTCTGTGGTGTGTCAAATAAAAAAATTGTTTTCATTTTACAGGGACTGTAATATTTAGAAACTCTGTTTAACATGAGGCGGTACGGTGGGCGACTGGTTAGAGCGTCTGCCTCACAGTTCTGACGACGCGGGTTCAATCCCCGGCCCCGCCTGTGTGGAGTTTGCATGTTCTCCCCGTGCCTGCGTAGGTTTTCTCCGGGCACTCCGGTTTCCACCCACATCCCAAAAACATGCATGGTAAGTTAATTGACAACTCTAAATTGGTGTTAATGTGAGTGCGAATGGTTGTTTGTTTGTATGTGCCCTGCAATGGGCTGGCAACCAATTCAGGGTGTACCCCGCCTCCTGCCCGATGATAGCTGGGACCCTCGTGAGGAGAAGCGGCTCAGAAAATGGATGGATGGATGTTTAACATGATGCATTCTATTTTATTGTTTTGTGTTTTTGTGATGTTATTAGATAAATATTAATTCTGAACTGCTCCACATGATGTACACAAGCATGAAAAATCTTTTGTCCCCTTCTCAAATTCTTTTTTTTAATGCATATTTTCACCGCTTTGTTTTAAATCATCAAACAAATGTAAATATCAGACAAAGCTAACCCAAGTAAACATAAATGCAGTTTTTAAGTGGTGTTTCTATATATTAAGGAAAAAATACAATCAAAGCTGTGTGAAAAAGCACATCAATGACTCATCCAGGAGGTCACAAAGGAACCCAGGACAACATCTGAGGAACCGCAGGCCTCCCTTGCCTCAGTTAAGGTACAGTGGGTACGGAAACTATTCAGATCCCCTTAAATTTTTCACTCTTTGTTATATTGCAGCCATTTGCGAAAATCATTTAAAATAACTTTTTTTCCTCATTAATGTACACACAGCACCCCATATTGAGAGGAAAAAACGGAATTGTTGAATTTTTTGCAGATTTATTTAAAAAGAAAAACTGAAATATCACACAGCCATAAGTATTCAGACCCTTTTCTGTGACACTCGGGTATATTTAACTCGGCTGTCCAGTTCTTCTGATCATCCTTGAGATGGTTCTACGCCTTCATTGGAGTCCAGCTGTGTTTTATTTTCTGATTGGACTTGATTAGGAAAGCCACCCACCTGTCTATATAAGACCTTACAGCTCACAGTGCATGTCAGAGAAAAATGAGAATCATGAGGTCAAAGGAACTGCCTGAAGAGCTCAGAGACAGAATTGTGGAGAGGCACAGATCTGGCCAAGGTTACAAAAAAAGTCTGCTGCACTTAAGGTTCCTAAGAGCACAGTGGCCTCCATAATCCTTAAATGGAAGACGTTTGGGATGACCAGAACCCTTCCAATAGCTGGCCGTCCGGCCAAACTGAGCAGTCAGGGGGGAGGAGAGCATTGGTGAGAGAGGTAAAGGAGAACCCAAAGATCACTGTGATCTTGAGCTCCAGAGATGCAGTCGGGAGATGGGAGAAAGTTCTGGAAAGTCACCCATGCCTGCAGCCCTCCAAGAATCGGGGCTTTATGACAGAGTGGCCCAACAGAAGCCTCTCCTCAGTGCAAGACACATGAAAGCCCGCAAGGAGTTTGCTAAAAAAAACACCTGAAGGACTCCAGGATGGTGAGAAATAAGATTCTTTGGTCTGATGAGACCAAGATAGAACTTTTTGGCATTAATTCTAAGCGATATATGTGGAGAAAAACAGGCACTGCTCATCACCTGTCCAATACAGTCCAAACAGTGAAGCATGGTGGTGGTAGCATCATGCTGTGTTTTTATTTTTTCAGCTGCAGGGACAGGATGACTGGTTGCAATCGAAGGAAAGATCAATGCGGCCAAGTACCAGGATATCCTGGACGAAAACCTTCTCCAGAGTGCTCAGGTCCTCAGACTGGGCTGAAGCTTCACCTTCCAAAAAGACAATGACCCTAAGCATACAGCTAAAATAACAAAGGAGTGGCTTCAGAACAACTCAGTGACTGTTCTTGAATGGTCCAGCCAGAGCCCTGACTTAAACCCAATTGAGCATTTCTGGAGAGACCTGAAAATGGCTCCCCACCAACATTCACCATCCAACCTGACAGAACTGGAGAGGCTCTGCAAGGAGTAATTGTCACGGATGGCAATGCCGTAAGGGCAGATCCCAAAAAAGAGACTCTAGGAAAGAGGTCCGAACAATTTTAATTCAATGACAGAGCATGTGATGGCGAGACATACGAAACTAAAAGGACTCACCACCAGAGAGAATAAAAAAACAGATAACACAGGGAGACACGACAAAAGGTCCGTGTGGTATAATCATATAGAACCTAACTTTTGATAGTGGTCAGAACGGCGGCAAACATGGTGCAAAACGAGTGAATATTCCGACACCCACACACTGTCACGGTGCCCCCTAAAAAGGCTGATGATTACAATGCATGACAGGTGCGTCACCGATGTCAACGCCCAGCTTTGCTCACCCAGACACTGCAACACAAAGAAAAACAATTTGAAACATAGGGCCATGACAGTAATGGCACAGGATCCCCAAATCCAGGTGCATCATTCCCAAAAAGACACATGACTGTATTAGCTCAAAAGAGTGCTTCTACTAAATACTGAGCAAAGGTTCTTAATACTTATGGCTGGGTGATATTTCAGTTTTTCGTTTTTAATAAATATGCAAAAATTCCAACAATTCAGTCAATATTGGGTGCTGTGTGTACATTAATGGGGGAAGAAAGTGAACTTAAATGATTTTAGCAAATGGCTGCAATGTAATAAAGAGTGAAAATTTTAAATTTAAAATTTATTATATATACTATATAATAAAAAAATTATATAAATTAAAAAAACATCTAAATGATTACCATGACATTTGAGAGACTATTCAATGGACTGACAAGAGGAAAGATGAACTTTTTGGAAGGTGTGTGGCATCTGGTCTTGCATCTGGTGTAAATGTAACACAGCATTTCATAAAAAGAACATCATACCAAACATAGTGGTGGTTGTGTGATGGTCTGGGGCTGCTTCTCTCCTTCAGGACCTGGGCGACTTACTTTGATTTATGGAACCACGAATTCTGTTCTTTACTAGAAAATCATGGAGTTGAGTATTCAGCCCTTAGTTTGTGACCTCAAGGTGCAACGCACTTGGGTTCTGGAGCAGGACAACAATCCAAAACACACCAGCGAGTCAACTTCTGAATTACTAAAAAAAGATTGTTTAGGAAAGTCCAGACTTGAATCCAAATGAAACGCTCTGGGATGACCTTAAAAGAGCTGTTCATATTTGAAAACCCTCCATTTTTGCTGAATTGAAATAATTCTGCAAGGAAGAGGGCGGCCAAAATATCTCCACAGACGTGATAGAAATCCAATAATATATGTTAGTTTAGTACATTTTAATCACGTGCAACTCATGTACATGTTCGAATTAAGTACATACAAAGGACTTTTTTCAATGATCCCCTCCTGAAGCACAGGTACCAAATGTACATCCCACCACTGAGAAGAGGGATGGATGAATGACAATGTACTGTACCTCTGTCCCCCAAAAAAATCCATAATGAAGATGTAGAAACCACACAAATATGATGGAATTGGCCAATATGTACTGGATAACATTCCCCCTCAACATCTAGTCACTGCATTCTTCTTCTTTTCCTTTCGGCTTGTCCCGTTAGGGGTCGCCACAGCGTGTCATCCTTTTCCATGTAAGCCAATCTCCTGCATACTCCTCTCTAACCACACAACTGCCCTCATGTCTTCCCTCACGACATCCATCAACCTTCTCTTTGGTCTTCCTCTAGCTCTCTTGCCTGGCAGCTCCATCCTCATCACCCTTCTACCAATAAATATACTCACTATCTCTCCTCTGGACGTGTCCAAACCATCAATGTCTGGTTTCTCTAACTTTGTCTCCAAGACATCGAACCTAGGCTGTCCATCTGATGAGCTCATTTCTAATTTTATCCAGCCTGGTCACTCCTAGAGAGAACCTCAACATCTTCATTTCCGCCACCTCCAGATAGGTTTCCTGTTATCTCTTCAATGCCACTGTCTCTAATCTGTACATCATGGCTGGCCTCACCACTGTTTTATAAACTTTCCCCTTCATCCAAGCAGACTCTTCTGTAACATAACACACCTGACACCTTCCTCCAACCGTTCCAACCTGCTTAGACTCGTTTGATCACTTCCTTACCACACTCACCATTGCTCTGGAATGTTGACCCCAAGTACAAACCCAATTCCAATGAAGTTGGGACGTTGTGTTAAACATTAATAAAAACAGAATTTTGCAAATCATGTTGAACCTATATTTAATTGAATACACTACAGAGACAGGATATTTAATGTTCAAACGATAAACTTTTTTTTTTTTTTCTTTAGCAAATAATCATTAACTTAGAATTTTATGGCTGCAACATGTTCCAAAAAAGCTGGGACAGGGTCATGTTTACCACTGTGTTACATCACCTTTTCTTTTAACAACATTCAATAAACGTTTGGGAACTGAGGACACTAATTGTTGAAGCTTTGTAGGTGGAATTCTTTCCCATTCTTGCTTGATATACAGCTTCAGCTGTTCAACAGTCCGGGGTCTCTGTTGTCGTATTTTACGCTTCATAATGCGCCACACATTTTCAATGGGAGACAGGTCTGGACTGCAGGCAGGACAGTCTAGTACCCACACTCTTTTACTATGAAGCCATGCTGTTGTAACATGTGCAGAATGTGGTTTGGCATTTTCTTGCTGAAATAAGTAGGGGCGTCCATGAAAAAGACATTGCTAGGATGGCAGCATATGTTTCTCGAAAACCTGTATGTACCTTTCAGCATTAATGGTGCCTTCACAGATGGGTAAGTTACCCATGCCATTGGCACTAACACAGCCCCATACCATCACAGATGCTGGCTTTTGAACTTTGCATCCATAACAGTCCGGATGGTTCTTTTCCTCTTTGGCCCGGAGGACACGACATCCACAAATTCCCAAAACAATTTGAAATGTGGACTCGTCGAACCACAGAACACTTTTCCACTTTGCATCAGTCCATCTTAGATGAGCTCGGGCCCAGAGAAGCCGGGGGCTTTTCTGGGTGTTGTTGATAAATGGCTTTTGCTTTGCATAGTAGAGTTTCTAGTTGCACTTACGGATGTAGCGCCAAACTGTATTTACTGACATTGGTTTACTGACAAACTGTATTTACTGACATTGACAGTGTTCCTGAGCCCATGTGGTGATATCCTTTACACATTGATGTTGGTTTTTGATGTAGTGCTGCCTGAGGGATCGAAGGTCACGGGCATTCAATGTTGGTTTTCGGCCTTGCCGCTTACATCCAGTGATTTCTCCAGATTCTCTGAAACTTTTGATGATATTATGGACCGTAGATGATGAAATCTCTAAATTCCTTGCAATTGTACGTTGAGGAACATTGTCCTTAAACTGTTCGACTATCTTCTCACACACTTGTTCAAAAAGAGGTGACCCACGCCCCATCTTTGCTTTTGAATGACTGAGCAATTCAGGGAAGCTCCTTTTATACAACAATTATGGCACCCACCGGTTCTCAATTAGCCTGTTCACCTGTGGGATGTTCCAAATAGGTGTTTGATGACCATTCGACAACTTTCTCAGTCTTTTTTGCCTCCTGTCCCAGATTTTTGAAACGTGTTGCAGCCATAAAATTCTAAGTTAATGATTATTTGCTAAAAACAATAAACTTTATCAGTTTGAACATTAAATATCTTGTCTTTGTAGTGTATTCAATTAAATGTACGGCGAACATGATTTGAAAATCATTGTATTCTGCTTTTATTTAACACAACATCCCAACTTCATTGGAATTGGGTTTGTATTTAAAGTCCTCCACCCTTGCTATCTCTTCTCCCTGTTGTCACACTCGTCCCCGACCACCTCTCTCATTCATGCACATGCATTCTGTCTTACTTCGGCTAATCTTCATTGCTCTCCTTTCCAGTGCACGCTTCCACCTTTCTAACTGTTCCTCCACCTGCTCCCTGCTTTCACTGCAGATCATCATTTGCAAACATCATGGTCCATGGGGATTCCAGTCTAACCTCATCTGTCAGCCTATCCATCACCACTACAAACAGGAAAGGGCTCAGGGCAGTGATGCAGTCCCACCTCCACCTTAAACTCCTCTGTCACACCGACAGCACACCTCACCACTGTTCTGCTGCCCTCATACATGTCCTGTCTTATTCTAACATACGTCTCTGCCACGCCAGACTTCCGCATGCAGTACCACAGTTTTTTTTTAAATTTATTTAGTTGTTGATGTGTTTCTTCTGTGGGGGAGGGGGGGAGGGGGGGGGACCACGGAACAGGTGGTAAAGGGGTTGTCTCCCAGTCCAAAAGTTGGAGTTCAATCCCCGGCCCCTGTGATCATTTCCAAGTGTCCCTGAGCAAGATACTGAGCCCCCAGTTGTTCCTGATGGTGCGTCATTAGTCTGCGAATGAGGAAAGAGTTCAAGCTCTTTGAGTAGTACTTTGAAGGTAGAAAAGCACTATACGAGTGACCATTTACAATGATTCTTTCGTCTTTCTCAAATTTGAGTTTTACACCATAATAATGGACACAAAAGATTAATAAACATGAAAAGTTGCATTTGAAGAGCTTAAGTGAAACTACTACAAAACTCTGCCCCTATCACTGACTGTTTATATTAGTAGGTGTTTACATTTTGTTATTTTTTTCTAAGGCCAAAGATGGCTCTGTTTCCCATCACACTGCAGTAAACATCCTTTGTCTTATCTGTCTTTATACTACATTGCTTCAAAATAATTACATGACAAGCTATTCCTCACCAGTGTCACACTTATACATTTTTTAAACGACTTGCTTCTCAGACGTCATCCATTGTGTGTATTTGGTAAACAAATACAAATCGCATTATTGATTATTCCTCTTGTGCTCAGAACAAGTTCTTGAGCTCGTATGTGTTATTTTAAGCATATTACTGACCCTACACCCTACATACTATATATATCTGAATGGGTAACAAAAATAGCATTTTAGCCAAACAGGAACATCTGCATTTAAGCCATTGTTACAAGTATGGTTGTATCTGTCCCTTCACGGAGTCCATCACTGCTGGCTTGTTCCCAAACACAAACAACAGAGTCTAGCAGCCAATGGCAAAGGTTCTGTTTATTTCAGAGAGACCGTTCTGTTGACTCAGATCAACCCCACTGAATGGAGCAACAGCTCATCAATGATTAAACTATTATTTATGGGCAATACAGAAAAAAAAGAAATGTATCATCCTATGGTGGAGTACACAAGCAGCAAGGAAACAAGGAAAACAATATACAGTTAGGTCCATTCCATAATTATTTGAACATTATTGTTTCTTTATACACTTCGACAGTTGATTTACAAAAATCAAGTGTAGACTTTGAGCTTTACAGAGGTGTTTATCATTTCATAATTACAGCCTTTGTATTCATTTTAGGACTACCTCCATTTTAAAATATTTGGACATATGAGATATCAGGTAGCCTATATGACAACTTGAATACATGTTTAAAAAGAAAAGAAAAAGTAATAACATGACCCTCTAAAAAGTGTTTCCCTACTGGTTTTACTCAAAAGCATGGCAGTGGTCTGCATCATGCTAATCAGTGGATGTTCTGCATGTTCCTTGTATAGCATGTGTGCTGTTTGTGTATGTGGGTGGGATACTGTGATTACTACAAATTTCATGTAACCCCTCAATCTTTTTGAGATAAAGAGAGTTTTTTTTGGCAAGTGTTTTTCAGCCGTTTTGGGGGTGGGGATGGGGGGGGGGGGGTCGTTGGACAGGGATGGACAGTTTAATTAATAACCACCATCCTTTTCTCCCTGACCTTATCTGGTCACACATGCTTTAACTGAAGCCTAGACACAAGCTTGACGCATTAGAAAACGTCAGCAAATGTTGATGGGTGCTGTATAGCTCACGGCGTGGACATCTGAGAACACAAAGAACAAGAACATTCAAATAGTGGGAATCATCCAGGCAAAAGAAGGTAAGGACCTCGAGAGCATTATTTCATCATGACAAGCCCACGTGTGTGAGCTTGGTGGCTGGTGAGATGTCTGGTTGCTGTGTGGGCAGTTAGAGCAGACACAATCTGTAACATAGTAGACCGCTTTAGGATTCCTTGGGAAATTACTTTTGTTAATTAAAGTACAGTTACTGCTGCTGTTACAAGAGCTGTATCAAATATTTATTTACAAAGATAATGTTCAATTTTGGTTTTGACTTTCAATGTCAAAGAGGTATTCATTCAACAATAATCTTTGGTTTCTAATATTTTACCCAAACTATTGTAGCTAAACAAAATAACCAAAAAGATTAAAAAACACTTCTTTGGCTTGTGCATTGACCTCAATGTAATGAAACCACATTTACATTAAGATGAAGGAATGTACTGTACTTTATTTTTAACATTGCATGATTTGCTAAAATGAGAACAACAAAACCACAGTAGTGGTACTCAAAGATGCAAAAGCAGTTCTACACCACAGCAAACCACAACATTTTGTTACATTAAAAAAAAAAATGCAGTTCATTTTTCTGAATGTGCATGTGAATACTGTCTCAGCCAAATTTTCAATGAAAGAAATCAATCAATCGATCAACCAATCAAAAGAGCATTTAGCTAGTTAATTCATTATACCATACTCATACTGTACATACCATAGCCAGTAGGTAGTGTTGGGATGAAATCAGAGTAATCTGATTGGATGCTTAGGAAGTGATATGATCTTGTCACTACATAATGTGCAGATCTTGTCTTTGATCCGGTAGAACAGTGAGAAAATTATTTACCCCTATCAAATGGGCTCATGTTTTATTGATTGACTGTCTTCATTTAACCGAACATTATTTTTTTAGAATGTTGGCGCAAGACAGAGTACCCTGCGGAGAAAACCCATATAAGAATATGCAAACTCATCACACAGGAAAGCCGAGATTCAAACCCTAAAGCTCAGACCGGTATGGCAGACATGCACTAAGTCACCATGCTGCCAATAATAAACATACACTTAAGTGCCAAAGGTATTCACTCACCTGCCTTGACTCACATATGATTTTAAATGATATCCCATTCTAAATCCATATAGTTTAATATGATGTTCCTCTATCCTTTGTAGCTATAACAACTTAAACTCTTGTGGGGGCTTTCAACAAGGTTTGGGAGTGGGTTTATGGGAATTTTTCCCCATTCTTCCAGGAGCATATTTGTGAAGTCACCCACTGATGTTGGACGAGTAGGCCTGGCTCACTGTCCACTCGAAATCATCCCAAAGGTGTTCGATCGGGTTGAGGGCAGGACTCTGTGCAGGCCAGTCAAGCTCATCCATACCAAATTCTCTCCTCCATGTCTTTATGGACCTTGCTTTGTGCACTGGTACACAGACATGTAGGAACAGGAAGGGTTAATCTCCAAACTGTTTGACTGTTCAAAATTGTTTGGTATGCTGAAGCATTCAGAGTTCCTTTTTACTAAAGCTCAGGGGCTGATATTTTGGAGATTTCCACATTTGTGGGAACAGTTTGGAGATGGCCCTTTTCTGTTCCAACATGAATCTGCATCAGTGCACAAATCAAGATTCATAAAGACACCCATTAGAGAGTTTGATGTGGAAGAACTTGACAGGCCTGCACAATCTTGACCTCAACCCTGTAGAAGACGTTTGGAGGAATTAGATTGGAGACTGAGAGCAAAGGCCTTCTCGTCCAACATCAGTGTGTAACCTCACAAAAGTGCTTCTGGAAAAATGCTCATTAATTCCCATAAACACACTGCTAAACCTTGTGGAAAACTTTCCCAGAAGAGTTTAAACTGTTACAACTGCAGAGGGGGGAACGATGTCATATTAAACCATATGGATTAAGAATGGGATGTCACATAAATTCATAATTGAGTCAAGGCAGGTGAGTGAATACCTTTGGCAATATAGTGTATTTAATGCCTCTGACAGTGTCAATCAAAACTGAACTTTATTGCATTTGTAAAGGCAGAATTTATGGTACAGCTTATATGAGAATAAAAATAATGCTTGGTTCATGAGATTGTGAAGGTGTACCTAATGAAGTGTCCAGTGTAGTGTCATAATGTTTAAGAAAGAGCAACCTACAGTGAATTTGTTAAGAAACCTCCAACAATGTGCATGTAGTAGATTAAGACTGATTTCTTTTTTACCTTCATCTGCCGCCTCCATGCAGGCATCTCATCTCAGTGTGGGAGAGAACACTTGACAGGTGTGTTGATGTCCACACTCACTGACTCATACTTAATTAATTTGCAATGAATGTGTCACAGGCTGCTACAGGCAGACCCAGAAGAGTGTTGAACAGATCTTCATCACGTCACTCTTGCTACAGTGGCGAACAGACACAAACTTCTACGTGGCTCAGTTTGACATAACAACCTTCCTTCATGAATGAGTGGGTGGGCTCCAATATCAATGTGGTGGGACCGCTACAAATCCCACCCACCGATGAATTCTCCATCTCAGAAAGCTCCCATTTGTTTGGTAAGTGTAGTTGGCATGAGAGACATTCAATAATCTATAGTGAACTGAGTACACCCGTGCTAATGGCAGCCCAAATTGCCTTGCCATATGACCAGCCGTCTACTTTTGTAACCTTTGCCATTAATCCTTTCCAGCCCCCCAAAAAACACCATGTTTTTGTTATGTTTTCACCCAAAAAATAGTACTGTATTGTAAAATATAAATATAAAAACATAATAAAACAATCAAAAACAACATCAAGAAATGAAGTGGTTTCATGAAGAGTAATTCAACCGATACACACACACACACATACACACACTTACTGTAGTACAGTACATTCACGTGATGATGTGTGCCTTTAAGGGGCGTGGCCTAGTGAGTGACATCAGGAGCTGCAGTGAATCAGGTTAGCCGTTTATCACATGGTTAGTTCATTGTTAGAGACTGCGCCATGCTCCTTGCAGGTGTTTTCATTTTATATTTGTGTGTTGGACTGCCCGTCAATTTACGGCTGAAAATGTATCGGCGACTGTTGCGACGCATATTTTTTCACTCAAGCAGTGACGTATTCAAAGCTCAATCTTAAGAAAAGCAAAGCAAAGCTAATTTTTTTATATAGCACATTTCATACACAAGGTAACTCAATGTGCTTTACATGATTAAAAGCATTTTAAAACAAATAAAAAATAGCTTATAAATATTTATAAAAAAATAAATAAAAGTACAATTAAAAGAGCGTACAGTGCAAGAAATATAAATTAAAAGTGGAAATGCTCTAAAAAAGCATGAGAAAAGTGAGAATTTTTAACCTGCACTTAAAAACATGCACACTTGGGGCTTATTCCATTTGTGTGCAGCATTATAGCTAAACACTGCTTCACCATGTTTGCTTTGGACTCTGTGCTCCACTATTTGACCTGAGTCTGTCGATCTCAGAGCCCTGCTGGGTTTATTTCCCATTAGCATTTCTTTAATGTATTCAGGACCTAAACCATTTAGTGATTTAGTGATAACTCAAATTTTGTCCTACAACACAAAGCAAAAACATCGACCAAGTACCTTGCAGTGAGCTATGAATTTTTAAAACGGACATGACCAATAAACATAAAGGGTTATATTTTCCTGACTAGCGCACAGCGTGGCGTAACTCTGCAAGGAGAAGGTTAGGGCGGGTTCGTAATCTCGCAGACCCGCACAGCCGCCGTATTTAACAAAAGGGGCCAGTGGGCGTAAGCCAAGTTTATTTGCTCCCAATCAAGCAGCTTGTTTCATTCATTCCCTTTTAGTGAGTAGCAATGATGGTCTTGCATGCATGGAAAGAGCGATCCGTGTGTGACGGCATTGTCACTTGGCCGGTATGCCAAAAGACAACGTGATTAAATACAGGATGAGGTGGTGATAACCTCGGGTGACTTAAATATGTCCGTGGACCTTACGAGTCTCTCCCCACCCATTTACGATCGTTCGTTCATTCAACATTCAACATTCAATCATGTCCAATCGAAGCAGGTTATTGCATACCCTTTAATAGCGACGCAAATAGTCTTGCGCAGTGACGTCGTACTGTATATGTGGAAGAGGACTCAGTGATACGTGCGTGACTGGAACATTGAACATTAGCGGTATACCCTGATTAAATACAGAATGAGCTGTTGAAAAATCACTGGTGACTTAGATGGACTTTCCAACATCAAGATCTCACACCGCCAAACGCATCTCCGAGGGCACACTCTCGCTGCCCTGACACTGCCCAACTTGCCTTGCGCTGCCACGAATATTAAGATGTGCACCATTTGCGCAGCCTAAAAATATAGAGCCCAATGTGGCCGATATATTTTTGTTCATAATAAACATTATAAAGACACTCTTCTGCATCGCTTGACTCAAGGGGACCTATGATGGCCCTGAAGGGGGAAAATACTATAAATACTATCCATCCATCCATCCATCCATCCATTTTCTATACGGCTTATCCACACTAGGGTCGCGGGCGTGCTGGAGCCTATTCCAGCTACCTTCGGGCAAGAGGCGGGGTACACCCTGTACTTGTTGCCAGCCAATCCCAGTGCACCTAGAAGCAAACAACCATTCACACTCATATTCACACCCACGAGCAAATTAGTCTTCAATAAACCTACCACGCATGTTTTTGGGATGTGGGAGGAAACCGGAGTACCCGGAAAAAAAACACGCAGGCACAGGGAGAACATGCAAACTCCACACAGGCGAGGCAGGATTTGAACTCGGGTCCTCAGAACTGTGAGGCAGATGTGCTAACCAATCGTTCACCATGCTGCCCACTAATAAAACAGTATATTCAAAATAAATACTCTAATTTTGTAACCCTATTTTTAAATTGATGCAACATTACAGTGATCCTGATCTTTTAAAAATGTGTGATCACATTCCGTGCTTCGTACATAGGGCATATTTTAACAGGCACAAGAAACAAGCTCACTATCATCGCTGGTTGGTCATGTATTGGTCATAACCACAAACGTGCCACACAGTAGCGATCGATTATTTCCATTGCCCTGATGTGCAGATGACTTCACATACTTTCATGCTACCTGTAAAGAAGAAAGGGATTGCCTGGTTAATGAGTAGCTCGAGCAACCTTTGCGCCCCTTGGGATGTCTTGGAAATACACCAAGTTGTTCGAAGTCTGGTGCTTCTGTTCCCAGAAATAAAGTTGGCTTGAAACAGAAAATACATGGATGATGGCTCGATAATTAGCAGTACAGAAAGAAGAAGTAAACTTCAAAAGAAACAAGCGGTGTGTCGCTGTCACAGTATGTATACTCTGAATGATCTGTGTGTTCGGTATCCCAGACATGGCCGTGCTCAGAACCAAGTCTTCAAGAGGTCAGTGCTGCATTGTATGTTTCACAAAAGACCATGCTATTTTGTCCCATATCAATAATACCTGATAATATTTCAAGGCAGCGGAATTGTCAACTATTTAAAGTGTTGATACGTATTATCGTTCTTTTCTGGTCTTTTTAAAGATGTCAAGTCTCACAAACCTTCGAGAATCGAGGGTGACTATGTTGCAATATTGTTAACGTTATTGTATTAGTTTCCACAGAACAACTTGTTTGGAGAGGCGTTGCATGTCACTCCAAAGACACGGTGTGCTCTGTGCAAGTCAGTTGTAAATCATTAATGTCCTTACAGTATGTGGCGTGGATCTTTCAGACCAATGCTTAGCTGGTTCTCCAGGGAAGAGCTTGAAAGAATTTGATTAGATTCCACTACAATGTTATCACAACTTCGCGTTTATAGAGACTGTGGTGTACATGGTGGAGTGTACGTGGTTGAAGTGCTTCCAAGAACACGGTAATGGTGCTTCAGACATCAATAATGTGAAATTAACGGAATAAGAGACAAGCTATTTGTCAATTGGGTTCACTAGCATACATTAAACAAAACAAAATGTGAGTTCGAAACGCGCTGTGGAATGCAATTATATGCCACGAGAATTCTGTATTTGTTGGAAAACTGATATCCAACTATCCAATCAGCTCCACCAAAAGAAAAGGGTAAATCCACCTTCTGTAATAAGTAAAATGAAATCATTACAGGCTTTAGCAAAATGGGGAAACAAAATATTATACACATATGCACATGGTTCGAGCCACATGTAGACGAAGATGGGCCATTGCTTCAGGAGGGAAGTGAATAAACTGGGCAGACCCTGTAGAGTCGTACTTTGCCTTTAGCGTCCCATTACACTGCAACTCTATTAGCTCCATCTGAATCTGTGCAGGTGCAGTTTCCACGTCGACAGCAAATGGTTTGCGAAGCAGCTCAAAATTCCTTTTTTTGTTCTTCAAAGTCACCAAAGCGCCATACGAACTCACTGCGAAGTGCGCTCAGTTTATCAGCGAAGTGCACATTTGGGACTGACTTGATGCAACATTACTTGGCAACATGGAAAGTGAGGAAAGTTGCATTGCTGCATTTGTGTCTCCCATAAGAGCAGCTTCACTTGAAATGCCTTCACTGCATCATACATGTCAGTGATCATGCGGTCGCGTCCCTGGAGCTGAAGATTTAAGATGCTGAGATGTGTTTTCACTTCTCATCCTGCAAAACTGTGGAGTCTTTTCCTTTACTGTCCATAAACTGACAGATTTCCTTGCAGAGCTCAGAAACTCTGTTGAGCACTTTGTCCCGACTCAGCCAACGCACCTCTGTATGATAAGGAATGCCGGCAAACTCTGAATCTATTTTCCGCAAGAAAGACTGAAACTCCAGATGATTCATGTCTTCAGCTCGTATGAAGTTTACAGTTTGCGTTACAGTGCTCATTACATGTTCCATTTTAAGGACTTTTCCATACAGCGTTTCGTGGTGTATGATCCAGTGATATACTGTTAACTCACCAGTACACTTTTCATCCTGCATCTTCGCCCGAATCCTTCCCACAAGTCCACTTTTTCCCCCGCTCCATCTGTTGTCAGTCCAACAAGTTTGTCCCAGGGTAGCTTCATGTCGGTTACACTTTGACATACATTTTCAAAAACGGATTTTCCTGTTGTTGTCCCGGGCATCGATTTAATGTCCAATATTTCCTCTGTAACGCACAACCTGGAGTCCACTCCACGAATGAAGATGGCCAGCTGTGCAGTGTCCATCACGTCTGTACTTTCATCCACAGCAAGAGAGTATGCAAGAAAGTCTTTGCTTCTTTCAATCAGCTGTGTTGTTAAATCCATGGCCAGCTCACAAATGCGCTCAGTAACTCAGGTTTTCATTGGCCAACATCTGCTTTTTGTCTGGACACAAGACATCAAACACCTTCATCATACAGCTCTTCAGAAACTCTCGGTAAATGGGCGAGCTGATTTGGCTATCTCCTCCGCCACAATAAAACGTGCTTTTACTGCAGTTTCACTTTGGGATTTCGCTCAGGTGAAAAACGTCTGATGAGATGTCAGATTCTTCATTCTTCAGCGTTCAGTTTTTTTTTCAACTTATCCTCATGTTTTGTCCTATAGTGCCGTCGTAGATTCAATTCCTTAAGTACAGAAACATTAGCTCCACAAATAAAACACACGGATTTACCAGTAATGTCAATAAACATATACTCAGCCTCCCATCGGGTTTGGAAGATTCTGTCAACTTTTCTCTTCGCCATTGTTGGGGCTAACCGCCATTGTTGGGGCTAACCGCTAGCTTCAAATTGGTGCTGCGGAAAAGACGCTCGACTTGATTGGTCAGGGACTGTTTTCGGTTAGCGCCGCTGGGATTATGAGAGTAGTTTATGTTATCAGCTCTTCATATTGCCGGGCCATTAATAATTACAATATTAAAAAATCTCGCGGGCCGGATATAATTGTATGCCGGGCCGGATGTTGCCCGCGGGCCGGGAGTTTGACATATATGATCTAGACAGTGAATGGGTGAGTAGAATCCTCCAACCAGTGCCTCTGCTCCTGCAGAGCCAAAACAATGGCGAGTCACACACGTTTGCCAATGTTGTAGTTACTTTCTCCTGGACTCAGGCGACGACAGGAGAAAACGCAGGGGTGCAGCTTCTGGTTGACAGCAAATTAGAGGTGCTCATTACAGTTGTGCCAAGGTTCATGCTTCCCGACTTAACTCCTCCCTGTGCCAGCTAGCTGTAGTAATGAATATCATCCATAAACTGAGGTCCTACAAGGGGCAACACTAAATGAACAAAAACAGTCAGACACCAGTATGGGACCACGGGATCCGCTGATTTGGTGCAGTTCTCTAGGGCAGGAGTCCCCGTTTTTTGCACCACGATCCAGTTTCACATAAAGACATATTTTCACAGACCGTTGTAGCAGCAAGACGCCCACGCCCTGCGGAGAAAGCTGGAACGCCGCCTCTTCACCGGCCCGATGATGACTCAAAAAACGTTGCTGTCCGCGAGTGTCACCATTTTGTGGGAAACTTTCTTGCGCGCCACAGGCTTGGAGCTGAGCTCAACTAAACTTGGAAAGGAATGAATGAGATCATGAAGTGGTCCCAGTATGTTCACTCAAAAGACGAGGTTGTTCGTTTGAGTTGTTGATTACCGCTGCCCCCCCCCCCCCCCCCCAAAAAAAAGGAAATGTTTGGTGGTATGCAAGAGCCCACGGATACTGATACAATCAAATTGGGTGCGCATTTAATATTTTCAATGTGCATTCACAACTGCGCACAACTGATGTCCACCCGTTTATCCACAATGTGTTCATTTATTTAATAAAAACATGTTACACAGCGCGGCACGGTGGACGACTGGTTAGAGCGTCAGCCTCACAGTTCTGAGGACCCGGGTGAGTGCGAATGGTTGTTTGTTTCTATGTGCCCTGCAATTGGCTGGCAACCAGTTCAGGGTGTACCCCGCCTCCTGCCCGATGACAGCTGGGATAGGCTCCAGCACGCCCGCGACCCGAGTGAGGAGAAGCGGCTCAGAAAATGGATGGATGGATGTTGGGTTGTTTTCTCATACTGTTCTTGTCCTTCTAGATATTCTGGCAGACCAGAGCAGTCCTCTGCTACAAGACCCTGACATGTTACCATTCACCAGCTACCCGGGCATGCAGTACTCTAGCATGGAGCCAACTGTGCCCACACCGTATTACTGCAGTCAGAACTACTATCCCCAGTACAGTGGAGAGGAATGGTACTCCCACACTGAGCTGTATGAACTAAGGAAGACAACACTCGAGGTCAGCTATGACAGTGAAAGGGAGGAAGTCTCTGCAGTCATGCCTGCTGTGTGCAAGAGGGCCCGGCACATGTCACAGACTGGACGCATCAAAGGGGAGGAGCTATGTGTTGTGTGTGGAGACAAGGCGTCTGGCTACCACTATAATGCTCTCACTTGTGAGGGCTGTAAAGGTGAGAGTGCAGAATTTGTTTTTACATTATTTTGCAACCCCAAAAAAATTTTAAAACATAAAAATGCACACCATACATTATGAAGCTTATTTAGCGTTTTTATGAGGCAAAATATTAAATGTAAATACTAGATTTGATTGTTTGTGAAGATTATCCAGATCGTGTTAATCCACAAAGGTTGAATTGAGGCAACTGGACTTTTCTTGTTTGTTGAATATGTTTCACCTTTAATCCAAAAGGCTTTATCAGGGTTTTTTTTTTTGTTTTTGTTTTTTTATTTTAAGTGAAGAGTCTTGCTCTTTGTGTCTGTGGTGGATGAATAGGAGTGTTGTTGTTGGTTTTTTTTGTCCTGTTCGGTTCTTAGGTTAAGCAGAATGGAGGATCTGTATGCCTTTTATGCCGGAACAGTTTTACTGTATCACAGTGGAGTTTTGAAGCTGCCGCTGTGGTTTCTTAGTATTATAATTGATATTTATTGAGAATCAGAGTCAAGCCAGGCAACAACAACAATAACAACAACAGCAACAACCTTGTTGTGACAAACACCAGGGGACACACCACATATTTTATTCTATATTTATATATTTTGTCTATATGTGCCTTTTAATGCAATGTGACTCTCTAAATATACAGTAATTATCGTCTGTTTCATCTGACATACACAATATCGACAAAACTCTTGGGACATGCCTCTATAAATCAATCAGTTTAATTAATAAAGGGTTTGGTTAGGCCAAGGCTTTATTTTTTGAGACAACTTTTGAATAGGACTATAGATTATTTTACAGTGATAGTTCAGTCCTAAATTAAGAGGTTGACAGTTTACAATGGAATGTGCATGCTAAACCCAAAATAAGTGACTTTTTAAATTAAGATTTGATCTTTCGTATTTTTGTGACAAATCATTGGCTTTGACTCCTGACTATTAAGAAGGCGGATCAATACGAGTGTAAAGGTAATTCCACACTGTGAAATTAAACAATGCTAGGAGTGCAGTCTCACCATTTAACTAAGAAACAGTTCAGGTAAACCTCCTCCGTTCTCTGTGGTGCTGGGTTCCTTCTCAACTTTCTGCAGCACAATACATGAGAAACATGAGCTCTGTTGTATTAATGCCTGCTATTGTGCGGAATCATCTGTGTCAGAATGTCCAATAACTGTTCCAAAGTCCTTCTCCGTGCATGTGCGTGCATGTGTGCGTGAGTGTGTGTGTCTGTGCATGTGTGCGTGTGCGTCTGTGTGTGTTTTTAGAACTCATCCCTGGCATCGGGTCGAAACCGCCTATGTCCAAATTTGGTCAATTTCAAATGTTTTCACAAATAAATACTAACAGTCAGTCCTCAGGTGGTATTTTTATTTTTATTTATTGATACAAATTAGGCGGCACGGCACAAATTATTGATGAATATAAAGTGTTGAAAATGGCTTGCTCTCTTTGATGATGCAATGTTAAGGGCTCAGCAAACATGCCGTTTTCTGGGGAATTCCTGAAAAGTGATGGTTTTGAAGATGGGAGGTTTCCGCCCGACGCCAGCGTTATGTAAAAGTAGTAATAACAATAATTTTCTAAACATGGGTTTGAACATTGTACTTGAATAAGTCCACTTGTATTATTGAGATGGTATTAAGAGGTATTAATTCGAAAATAATGAACAGTTTCAATAGTGTTTTTAGTTTGCACTGGTTTGGAATTCCGCAACCCTAACCAAGATAAGCAGTATTGAGGATGGATGGATGGATGGTTTGGAATTGTACTGGATCATACCGAGAGGTTTTTCTAACATTCAACAGACAACACATTCAGAACTCTCAGTATGATGCAATGTAGGTGTACAATTTGGAGTGTGCTTATTTGTGATGATTTTGTATGATATTTCAAAAAGCAATGTGAATGTGAGTGCGAATGGTTGTTTGTTTATACGTGCCCTGTGATTGGCTGGCGACCATTTCAGGCTGTACCCTGCCTCTTGCCCAGAGTCAGCTGGGATGGGCTCCAGCACGCCTGTGACCCCAGTGAGGATAAGCGGTACGGAAGATGAATGAATGAATTCCCCTTCTTGAAATCATAAAGGAAAACCTTGCACTTTGTGCACATCACATATCATTTAGTGGTGCAGCCAGATCTGCGACACCTTGATGCATGTGTTTCATCCACCATCTCTGGAAGATGGATGGCGCGCTCCACAGTGTCTCAGACCTGCATTTGGCTGCCGTTTCCACTTTCGGCGTGGGGGAGTCTAGTCATCTTCGCTGTCACTTGCGGTTCCTGCTTGGCCTCGAGTAATTAACTCTTCACCAAGGAGCAGTTTGAAATCAAGGAACTTCAGTGGTTTCTTCCAGAGAAACTGGCAGTCACTCTTATACCGAAGCCATGAGTTGGTGATTGCCAAGTCAAAAAAAGTGGAAAACTGCACGCACTGTCTATTTCCTAATGCGAGAGGACATCCTGTAGAAATTCAACATTCAGTTGCCCAAGTCCACACCACCCATGTTGGTGTTGTACTCAGCGATTGCAAGTGGCCTTGACACCTGGACAAGCCTTTTTTTCTTTCTTGGACCATCTTCTGTATGCATTCTGAGGTTCAATGCCAAGGACAGAAGATGCCATGACCACTGGCTTGTTGTCCAACCACTTTATGACAGCAAGTTCAGGAGAGCTTCGTCTGACTACCATCTCCGATGCTCCTCTCTCTTTCTTTTTGAAGTGCTTATCCCATATAATATTGCACTCCTTTGTAACCCTGTTATTCATGAGGCCTCCAGTCCCAGTCAGCCCTTTTTTCATCGGGGTGTCAAGGAAGTTGATCGTTTTAAAGAACCTGTCAAAAAACAGGTGGGTTCCTTGTCCAATGCCCTTTCCTCGTCTATCTCTGAAGGTATGTCCAAGATACACCAGTTGGTGCAGCCAAGACAAACACCTTCAATCCAGTTGGATTTGGTTTTCCTATTACATCATGGCGTACTGGGCATCTACCAGTAAATGGAACCACTTTTCTTGTCAATGCAGGGCATTGATGATCTTAATAGAATTTCTCAGCTTGTAAACACGATTTCTCATAATTGATTCTGCCACAATTTGAACTCTGGTATTTGAGGCCCAATTCGTATGAATGTTTGAATATCCTAGACAGCCTATGTAAATAGAATTCCCAAAGAATGTCTTCAGTTCTTCTGGAGTGGTATTTAGGGTTGCTCCTGAAAAAAGGACTTCACGCTGATTTGTGCACAGGGCCATTCCTTCAAACATGGAGTCATCAATGTTTTGCTTAAAATAATCCATTGGGGTCCAATTTTGGCACATCATGGCATCATTGCTCTGAATAATGGGAGGATCATCGAGTCGGAATTTGAATCTTAATAAAAGTGACACAGAGATAAAAACAAAGTTAAAATTGGTCTCAATTGTTGGAGAAAATAATTGATTTAATTTTTAATCCAAACCCAAGGTGTACTTTGTATTCTTGCTCCATAGTAGATGCCGACTGGACTTAGATGTGGACTCTTGTGCTTGATTCGAGTCCTCTGCATCTGCTAGCCCTGCCTGAATTTGATCCTCGGAGCTTCCTGAATCATCTTGCTCAATTTCTGCCTCAAACAATGCATCTTCATCAGATAACTAAATATCTGAGTTTCCATCAACAATTTGCAGGAAATTTCTCTCTGCTTCTGAGAATGACTCCCTTTCTTGTTATTTGGGGGGGACAGAAAATGGAGGAAATAAATACAAATGTCCATTAAGGAGCACATTTTTACACACTTACATACTAGGCTCAAATACAGTTAAAATAATTCAGACAGCATTTTAATGTGTTCTTATGAGACTTGTAGAAAATGTGCCAACAACATTTCAAGACAAAATTTGCTCAATGAAAAGTATTATACACTTACTTTTCCTCTTCCCATAAAATGTGCTTGCACTGACAGAAGCCATTTTCCTTTATGATGTAAGCAAAGGTAACAAAGCCCCACCCACCACTTCACATTTGGTATCATTGAAAAGCCCTAAATGTCCTGTGTAGAAAACAAAATGAGTTAATTCACTTGTATGTAGTGGGTGGGAGATATTTAGGTTTAGAAATGTCCTCCACAAGAGGACATATTTGAAGTACTGGTCGTCAGGAGGCACTATATAGTGATTAGGGAGTGATTTCAGACACAGCCCTTGTCTACCAGCTAGTCATCTTAGCTGCTCATTGGTGGTAGCTATCATCAATTATCTGCCATGATGTGTTGAATGAATCTTGCAGAACTTTATCGAGTTCATCTGCCACGGTTCCAGTCTGCCATGAACATTCGCGCAGCTTCTCCTCATGGGAGGCGTCGTCCCGTGGAGATTCTTGTCTCAGCGGAGTCGGCTCCATTATACGTTACGTATTATACATTAGGGTATACAGCGGGCACTGTACAACTGCGCATGCGCAGTAAATCAAACGCACCGCAAGTTAATAAGGACGTGGCCGTATTCATTCCAGCTCATGTCAGAATCAGATATGCGTGTTCATTCGCTTCCAATCGATATTCGATATTCTTTTTTTTCATTGGAAAACACATTCTTCCTAGCCTGACTAAACACTGCCCGTTACTTTGTTGGAATACTTAGGAATAATTCTTGGAAATGTGAAATTTTAACCCCAGAAAAATGTTACTTAAATAACTTTTCATAATAATTATTATTATGATAATAATGAGTTTAAGAACTGAAATTCTTATATAATAATAGTATGTCAGTATAATGTATTTTACCTTTGTTATCTTTAATGATAGTCACTGATGGTGTAGTGGCACACTCGCCTGACTTTGGTGCAGGCAGCGTGAGTTCAGTTCCCACTCAGTGACGGTGTGAATGGGAGTGCGAATGGTTGTCCGTGTCTATATGTGCCCTGTGACTGACTGGCGACCAGTTCAGGGTGTAGTCCGCCTTTTGCCCGAAGTCAGCTGGGATAGGCTCCAGCGTCCTGCGACCCTAACCAGGATAAGTGGTGTTGAAAATGGATGGATGGATGTCTTTAATGATTTTTCCTATAATGGTTTCTTTTCTTTACTGAGTACCTGAAATCACATCTGCCATACAGCCAGGTGTATAGCATCATTTTGACTTAATACACATTACATTTAACAATTAAGCTGTGTCATAGTTCATGCCTTCATAATGTAACTTTTTTGCTTTTGTCCACCATGTGAAGGTTTCTTCAGACGGAGCATAACAAAGAATGCTGTGTACAAGTGCAAAAGCGGAGGAAACTGTGAGATGGACATGTATATGCGCAGGAAATGCCAGGAATGTCGACTCAGGAAGTGCAAGGAGATGGGCATGTTGGCAGAGTGTGAGTGTCCAATGTTTGAATGAAATGAAATTGGGATGTTGTGTTAAACATAAATAAAAACAAAATTCAATGATTTGCAAATCATGTTCAACCTATATTTAATTGAATACACTACAAAGACAAGATATTTAATGTTCAAACAGATAAACTTTATTGTTTTTAGCAAATAATCATTAACTTAGAATTTTATGGCTGCAACACATTCCAAAAAAGCTGGGACAGGTGGCAAAAAAGACTGAGAAAGTTGAGGAATGCTCATCAAACACCTGTTTGGAACATCGCAAAGGTGAACAAGTTAATTAGGAAAAGGTGGGTGCCATGATTGGGTATAAAAGGAGCTTCCCTGAATTGCTCAGTCATTCACAAGCAAAGATGGGGCGAGGTTCACCTCTTTGTGAACAACTGCGTGAGAAAATAGTCGAACAGTTTAAGGACAATGTTCCTCAACATACAATTGCAAGGAATTTAGGGATTTCATCATCTACGGTCCATAATATCCTTGAAAGGTTCAGAGAATCTGGAAAAATCACTGGATGTAAGCGGCAAGGCCGAAAACCAACATTGTTTGCCCGTGACCTTCGATCACTCAGGTGGCACTGCATCAAAAACCGACATCAATGTGTAAAGGATATCACCACATGGGCTCAGGAACACTTCAGAAAAAAAACAATGTCAGTAAATACAGTTCGGCGCTACATCCGTAAGTGCAACTTAAAACTCTACTATGCAAAGCAAAAGCCGTTTAGCAACAACACCCAGAAACGCCGCCGGCTTCTCTGGGCCCGAGCTCATCTAAGATGGACTGATGCAAAATGGAAAAGTGTTCTGTGGTCCGACGAGTGCACATTTCAAATTGTTTTTGGAAATTGTGGACGTCGTGTCCTCCGGGCCAAAGAGGATATATATATATAATAAAATATATAATATTAGAAAAAAAAATTATTTTTTAATTTCACTGAAATCTGACTTTTTCCGTGGATTAAACTTTGACTTTAATAGCATAATATTATGACTTCATTTTGAAACTTTGCTCTCATCAGACTTTTTTTTTTAGGTATCATCGTGCAAACTCTAGAACTGTCATTACAATAGACAGTTACTCTAAATGTTGTGACACCTTCTAATTTAAGATGACCTTATTAATTAAACAGGGTCTTTGAATGTCACACGCCACATGGCAGACGTGCGGTGTAAGAGTACGTTGTCATGCAGCTAAAGAAGGCACACTCAGTTCGCGCCATACACTTTTTCATTTGACTGCTCCAAATTTATTGCCCAGAAATCTTTTTCATATAAATATTTACTGTGTGGAATTGTGACTTTTTCTGCAGCGCAGCACAGCTTACTGACTAACCATCTGTACAAATAAGCTACAAGCAAAGCAAACATGAATATGTAAATTAGAGAAGTACTTCATATTTCTTACTGAATCTATCATGTGCTGTCAGTTGAATATAATAAGAAGACATAAGAGCTTCCTGTTGGTCATGACTAGAGAAATGAAGTTGTGATGACTATTGCACAGTGGCAGGTCTAAACAAACAAAAGAAAACAAAGGAGACTTGTTTATTGTGTACCAAATATCTGCAACTATTGGCCTCCGCTGTAATATTGTAGGTTCCGTACCTCCACGAATTGCTGTGGGCATCATCCACTTAAACAAATATTTCACCTCAAATATATGCTTTCTGTTAAATACCAGGTTGTTGTAAATGCCTTGACAATGACGATGTTTCAGTTCAATACACTACTTTGGTTAGCATTTTTACCTTGGATGTGCAGGTAAGAGGCTGAAAGCTTTTTGCGCTATATGTAAATAGTTTGAATTCACAGCTGCAGGAAAATTAAATATATATAAATAACATAAACATACATCGACATGGTCTGACAGCCTTGCAACACGTTTAACAGAGGTTAATAGCGGGAAAGCTTGTTTGCTTTGATCATATTTCAGGTAGGTGTTTTTGTATGTGATGGTGTGGAATCATTAGTAGAGAACAATTAGTTCAGCCGCTAACTGCACTGCATTATTGATAGTACACAAGAATAAAAGGACATAAATAGAAACGGTTAATGTTACGCAGTTCCACATTCCATTCTCTTTGAAACTAGGAAGAAACCATTTTCCATAGCCCATTGAACTGACAGCAGTGTGTCAAGCAGTGTGTCAGTGTGTTCCCAAAATAAAGGCCTCATCTCAAATAGATGCTACCAACAAATGCCTCGTACTCTGTAGTTCAGGGAATAAATGCATCTTGGCCAGTATTTGAGGATATACTGTATGTAATGTAATATTTTGCCTCCCTCATGGGACTAGAAGCTCGTGAGTGGTTCTCCGGGACTGGAAACGGGATTGAAAACTGTATCTGAGTGAAGAGAGGGAATCATTACACATAAGTAATAATTGAGCTTAGCTCCAGCTGTGCAATGTCCCTATACGATAACTGCCGCATGAATAAAGCATGAATTGAAAAAGAAAAAAAAGTGAAGATTAGTATTTTTGCTTGTCTGTGGGACAATATTGTGCAAATCGTCCATATGCGCAACGAGCAGTGTGCGCTCCGATAAGAACGAGGCAGTCCATGGCAATGAATACCTTCAATACAGTATGTGTTCATAATAAAAACTGATTTAAAATAAATTGTTTCATATCGTAAAATCTACTTGATTTTTGGCCTTGTAGACAAAAATGAAAATGAAAGCTTCCTTTACCATTGGTTGCAGGCCTGCTTACAGAGATCCAGTGCAAATCTAAACGGCTGCGGAAAAACACCAAGGCCTCCCCGGGACAGTCGACTGGAGATGAGACAGAGGTGGCAGACAGCAAACAAGTCACATCAACCACAAAACTGTCAAAGGTACCGGTATTTTACACATGCAAAACAATAACACATATTTTCACGTCTTTATTCATCCACCCATCCGTTTTCTGAGCCGCTTCTCCTCACTTGGGTCGCGGGCGTGCTGGAGCCTATCCCAGCTATCATTGGGCAGGAGGCTGGGTACACCCCGAACTGGTTGACAGCCAATCGCAGGGCACATACAAACAAACAACCACCTACGGGCAATTTAGAGTTGTCAATTGAGTCAATAGAGTTGAAATGGGAGTACCCGGAGAAAACCCACGCAGGCACGGGGAGAACATGCAAACTCCACACAGGTCGGGGATTGAAGACGCTCTAACCAGTCGGCCACCATGCCGCCCGTCTTTATTCAGTTCTGTATATTTTGTACATTGTCTCACTGTCATTGTACAAATGTATTATAACGTAAAGTATAAACACCAATTATTTATTTGTGCATGTCACTTTTTGTAGCTCTGCAAAAGAGTCATGGAACCATTTGCAATTGCACTACTAATTCATAGTTTCTCTCTCTCTCTCTCCCTCTCCCTCTCTCTCTCTTGGTTTCTAGGAAAAAATTACTGAAGAGCAGCAGGCGCTCATGAAGGCTATTGTAAATGCGTACAACAAACATCAAATTCCTCAAGAAGTGACCATAAAACTGGTATAGTGTAGTACTACTTTCTCTGTTACGAAACAAAAATGCACTTAAAATGGATGTGTTGTTAAAGGATTGGATACAATGATCCCTTTTTAGTTGATTTTAATCTCATCACTACTTATTATTGTTTTACCATACTAGCTACAAGAGGAGTACAGTGCTGAGGAAAACTTCCTCCTTTTGACAGAAATGGCAACAAGTCAAGTCCAAGTTCTGGTGGAGTTTACAAAAAATATCCCAGGTTTTGTTCCCCCCTTTTGAAAACCTGCGGCAATATCTCTATTTATAATGCTAAGACATTAGAGAAAGATGAATGGTATTATTTCCACCATATGTCTCACAGGCTTTGTGACCCTGGATCATGAGGATCAGATTGCGCTGCTTAAAGGCTCAGCAGTAGAAGCCATGTTTCTGCGCTCGGCTCAGGTTTTTAGCCGAAAGATGCCCGTTGGACACACCGAAGTCTTGGAGGAGAGGATACGTAAGAGTGGTGAGTCCACACAAGTACTATCGTAGACTTAATACTTTTTCATATGACTTGCTTCCTGGAGTTTATAGGGGAACAAATATTCAAACTGACCTAAATGGACAAAGAATGACCTTTACAAATGTTATCCTTCATCAAGTGCTTGATGCATCATTTTGTTATTTGTGGCCGGTGGAGTCCGGTCCTCCGTGTATAATTCATCAGCTGAGACGTACATCTTGGTGATCTGTTGATCTCTGGGCAGGTTTAGGTTACACTGGGAAACATACTCTTATAGGGTTTTGTTTCGGTTAGTTAGTTGTGTGCGTGTGTATGTGTGTGTGTGTGTGTGTGTGTGTGTGTGTGTGTGTGTGTGTTTCTGGCTGGCCGAATGCTGGCAGTTAAAGCGCCGCAATCAAGAGTGAAATATTTGTTCAAATTGTCTGTTTTAGAGCGGCACGGTGAGCGACTGGTTAGAGCGTCTGCCTCACAGTTCTGAGGGCTGGGGTTCAATCCCCGGCCTGTGTGGAGTTTGCATGTTCTCCCCGTGACTGCGTGGGTTTTCTCCGGGCACTCCGGTTTCCTCCCACATCCCAAAAACATGCATGGTAGGTTAATTGAAGTCTCTAAATTGCCCCTAGGTGTGAATGTGAGTGCGGATGGTTGTTTGTTTATGTGTGCCCTGCGATTGGCTGGCAACCAGTTCAGGGTGTACCCCGCCTCCTGCCGGATGATAGCTTGGATAGGCTCCAGCACTGCCGCGATCCTTGTGAGGATAAGCGACTCAGAAAATGGATGGATGTCTGTTTTAGAGTGCGGGGAAATATCCAAGTAAAAACATTTTTCTCTGCTTTGCATATACTGTAGATGACATGTCAAACCCCCTTTTACACAGCCCTAAAAAAGTCTTTTGAATACCCTTTGTCAGTGTAGTTAGGGGTTTGAAATTGGATTTATGTACACTTAGATGCCAGTTTGTCATTCAAACAGCCAAGTTGGCATGGTGTAACTACTTTTTGTACACAATGAAAGGTATTACGCCATGCCCACTTGGCTGTTTGAATGACAAACTGGCATCTGACTGCATTGTGACCCTGGACAAAAAGTCTACAGGAATAGGAAGTCAGACAGACGCACACTAAGAAAATGACATGGAGACAATTTAATATTTACCCAATAATTTTGTTGTTGACTCATTACTCTTTACTAAATATAACCTTCCTGTGTGGAGTTTGCATATTCTCCCTGTGCTTGTGTGGATTTTCTTGAAGTAGTACTCTGGCTTTTCCCACAGATTCCAAAAAACATGCATGTTATATTAATTGGAGGCTCTAAAAACCTTCAAAGGTGTGAATGTGAGTGTGAATGGTTATTTCTCAATATGTGCCCTGTGTTTGTTTGGCAACCAGTCAATGGTGTGCCCCACCTCTTGCCCCAAGCTTTACATTTATGTGAGATGTCAAGTTGGACAGTTAACAGAGAGTGATAGCAGCAGTATGTCACTGGCTCTCTCTGCACTGCTAAGCTGTGATTGGTGGAGACATTCACACATAAAGGCCAGTGGAGGAAAGTAAGGAAGCAATGCTATCTGAAGAGACCATTGTTCCTTATCCAAACATCAAGACTGCTATTGTCCACATTTGTCTGTCTCTTGGGCCACAGTGACATTTCTGAATGCATGATGATGAGTCCAAGCAGACAGACATCCTATTTTGATCCACTTCTAATGTGGGAAACACCAACATTGGAAATAAAGCTATATTTACAAGCAATAACATTCATTGTGACGTTGTCTTTCAGGCATTTCAAAAGAGTTCATCACACCAATGTTTAACTTTTACAAAAGCATTGGTGAACTCCACATGTTGCAGGAGGAGCAGGCCCTCCTGACCGCCATAACCATCCTGACACCAGGTGAGCGGCCATCAGCTGATCCACAAGCAGTTACCTTTCTTGTGTCACAAACGTTGAAAAATCAAGTGTCTCACTAAACAATAAAACCCACTGTAGATCGCCCTTACGTAAAGGATCAACATGCTGTAGAGAACCTCCAGGAACCCATGCTGGACGTGCTAAGGAAGCTGTGCATTTTGCAGCATCCGCAGGAGCCTCAGTACTTTGCACGTTTGCTGGGCCGGCTGACCGAGCTGAGAACACTCAACCACTATCATGCGGAAATGCTTACGTCGTGGAGGATGAACGATCACAAATTCACACCGCTACTCTGTGAGATCTGGGATGTGCAGTGAAAGACTTCGTGGGATGTAACATGGACATTTTCAACTTGAAAGATAGTCAAGGTCCACAGTGTGTAAATGGTGTTTATCAACTGGTATATGTTCAAATAAACTCTTGTACAATTATTTTGTATGCTAGTACCTGATTACTTTCAGCAACAACGTGGGGACATGACAGTGCATATTATTTGTCTTTCTTCATAAGTGGAACCGCATATAATTTAACCATCCATTGTCTATAGCTCTTGTCCTCAATTAGGCTGAGCCGAAGCCTATCCCACTTTATTTTGGACGAGAGGTGGGGCACGCCCTGAACTGGTTGCCAGACAATCGTTTCAAACGCACATTGACAAACAACCATTCAGACTCACCTTCACACCTATGTACAATTTAGTCTTCAAGTAACATAGCATGTAGGTTTTCTTTTGGGAATGTTGGAGGATGCCAGAGTACCCAGCAAAAATCCACACGCGAAGAGAGCATGCAAACTCTACACAGAGCTGAGATTCTAACCCACAACCTTAGAACTGTGGAGCAGACGTGCTGTATCACACGCTC
Organism: Phyllopteryx taeniolatus; assembly: GCF_024500385.1. Taxonomy (NCBI): domain Eukaryota; kingdom Metazoa; phylum Chordata; class Actinopteri; order Syngnathiformes; family Syngnathidae; genus Phyllopteryx; species Phyllopteryx taeniolatus. The sequence goes on from NC_084506.1 coordinate 12,291,993, forward strand.
ATCGTGCTGCGCATTGAACCAGTTTCATAATTAAAGAATTGCTGTTAGCGTTTTTTTGTTTTGTTTGTTTGTTTGTTTTTGTAACGAATATTAAATGTGCAGTATTTTGGAATCACGACTGTCTCTTTCTATTTATTACAATTCAAAGTAGTTATAATGATGAGCCATGTGTTTTTTCTTTCACAGTGGAATAGCAGCAGAACAATATTGCTAATATTTCATGTATTAGCAGATGACATGTTTCTTATTACTTACTGCATGTAGAAATTACATAGCATCTTAAAATCCAATAGTTTACTGTTTATACATTCAATCCAGCTCTATATACTATACCATATTGCATTGTCAAGAAATGATAAGTGTGAATTAACTCGTTGATTTCAAATATATTTAATTTTGTATTAAATACACAAAACCTAAACATATCACTATTAACATAAATATAATATAAACGTCCCAAGTTCTCCAACCCACAAGATCACTATACAAAATTTACACCATTGGCCTCATGCCCTTAAACCGTTTTACCTAAAACCTCTGATTACATGCAATATAATTCAAATTGTGTCTCATGTACATGGTATTTGAGGAAGAGAGATATTGAGATGGTGAATTGCAACTTCCGAATAAATTGTGTCACAGCACCCCCACGTGGAAATATATGCTAATGAATGTCCCACTGGAATCTTTAGTCAATTCACAGACATACTGCATAGATAGCCATGGCAAATAAAAAAGAAAATAGTAAAACGCTTTTGTTAAACTACTTTTACACAGATTTTCAGAAAATGAAAAATAAACAGCAATACTGGCATTTATTAAATTCTGTTCTTATTTGTGGCTGTGTGTATGTGCGTTGGCTTCAGGATACACCAAGAAGCCTGAGAAAGTGGTGTACCTCCCTTGGTTGCTGTACACAGCATAGCGATTATCGTGCTGACTGTAGAGCCACACAGTGTCACCCCGGCGAAGAGACAGCATCAAGCTCTGACTCTGCATCTCCCGTCTCTTGGACGCGTCCTCGTCAAACACCATGGCCTGCACCACACCCTCACCAGTCATCAGCTTCACAGAAACAGCCTTACGAGGGTGTTTCCCCACCGTGAATGCAAAATAGTAGGCCCCTGGGAAGCGGCATGTGAACCTGCCGGAGGATTTGTTAAAATGCCCTCCAATGTTGACCAATTCTACATCGAAGGTCAGAGGTGATTTGTGCTGCGGCTCGCGACTCCGACCTATGAAAGTGGACGTCCGTGCCACAGAAAAGGCCGATCGGGGCTGCTCTGGTGGCTCATGTCTGACCCAGGATTCAGCCTGAGGGGGACAGTTTGGGTGAGGAGTCAGGTGGTTGCTGATGTATCTGCTTGAAGAGATGTCAGGATAGACGAGGTAACCAGAGAAGGTGATGTAAGGGCCGGCATTGCTATATAAAGCATACTGAGAACTCTGCTGCAACAGCAACCACACTGTGTCCATTTCCTCCAATGCGATCATTATGCTTTGGCTTTCAACTTTCCTGCCCTTTTTGCGGTCGTCATCATACGCCATGGCTTGCACCTCCCGCCCGTTCTTCACCAAAATTACAGACAGTATTTTCTTTGGAAATTTCCCCATTGAGAATGACAAGTAGTACACTCCTGGGACACGGCAACGAAAGTAACCAGTGTCTGGATTGAAATCCCTTCCAATGTTGACCGAAAGCTTGTTAAAAGTCACAACACTCTGCTTGCCCCCTACTATGCTACTGGTTCGTATTGCAGAGAAAGCCGAGCGGAGACCTGTTGTCACTGGAGGGGCATGCAGGGGTGAGACTGGGCCAGAACAGGTGATCATGATCAGGAAAGCTGCAAGGTAATATTGTGGGCCCCATTCAGCTGAAAAAGAATAGGACAAAGAAACAGAGTGCAGGTGAAAGAAATGTTCCACATGTGGTGGAGTTGTAGTCTGCTTTTGAACAACGACTTAGCTCCAATGCATTGAGACCTATTCGTCAATTTGGATTTAGAACATTGTAACTTGATGTCAAGCATAAGAAATTGTACTGCTAGCTGATTGAACCGGTGTGAGCAGTAGCCCCTCCATAATGTGGCTGATACTGTCTTTTCTTTCTGTGAACACATGGGACTCAATTAAGTTCTGCTTCATCTGCTCCTGTGTGAGGTGAACAATGGACATTTTTAGAAGAGTTTGGTGAGGTGGGGTGGAATGGAATGACTGTTAAGTACAACAAATCAAACATTTTTTTAGCAGAACATGTTCATTTACTCATTGGATTATACTGTATGTATTTGTATCATAAACATTCATTATTTCTCACCAAAGATACATATTCATAATTGGTTGAGTCACAATCTTTTTTTTTTTTTAAATCAAATGGTGCAAATTTTGACAAAGGATCAAATGCTCTCTGAAGGTCAGCAAAATCATGATTATTACATGGCAAAAGTCGAAACTTTTTTGCCCTTTGTCGCCACCTAATAGAAGTATAATTGTAGGATTGGACGTTTGACTCGGCTTTTCTATGTTGTTTCCTTTAAAATATATATTTTTAAAAAGTCAAATAATAGATACTTTGTCCAACACTGAGGGTGAACAGGAGTAATATAAGGCTTTGACAATGACTAGGTGAGCTGGTTAAAATAAAATAAAAAACCTTCACTAGCATTCAAATAACAGGCTTTATGTCTAATAAAATAAAATAAGAAAGAAAAAGAAACTAATACCATGGAAAAAGCTCAACCAACTAACATTTTCTTGATGTTAGACTGAACATACTCTATAATGAACTGAGATTGGCATTCACTTATGTATGTTCTAATATTGCCACAAAAATTAAGACTCATTGTCGTCCTATGGAAAAAACTACAGCTCAACAGTCTGTATCTCAAATGAGATAGAATTTTGCAGATCTGTGTGAGTACAATCCATCTGACATGCTAGGTTAAATGTCAGGCAAAAGTCTTCATAGAAATATAAAACTCACCTGTTGAGCAATGCACCCATTGAATTCCGAACATCTTCCTATTTAAAAAACAAAACAAAACAAAGTTCCAGTGAGGTGGTCGCTGGTCAACTGCTGATGTCCCAATAACTTCTCATACCAGCCCTGAAGCGCAAAGCTTTTGTCTGCATGCATATGTCAAGAGGAGGAGCACTGCACAATCCTCCAATCTTTAGCCTGCAGAGCAAAAACAAAAAAAAAGGTCAAATTGAAGGACTGTCTTACATCCCCCTCTATGCCTGTTGAGTCTAATTCACCCTTTGTTTTGTCTAAAGCAACTGATGGAGCCAACGCATAGACACACTTGCTTTCATGCTAAGTCAGGAAATGAGAAATGCAGCAATATTTTAAAAAGAATGCACTGTTTTGTGGCATTGCAGAGGTTTAGAACTTTATCCAAACTATTCTGTTAATAACCTGTGCCAATGTGAATTTGTATGGTTGTAATATATCGCACTGGGTAGTTGCGGGGCTTTTCCACGAGGTGCTTTAAAGTGGCCACCTCAGCATGAAGCCTCCATCCACATGCTGGCTGTCACATCTGACATATTTTTCCCCTCGCTCTTTTGCCTTCATTCCGTGCACACTTATGGCTGACAGCAAGGCACTCTAAATCAGCCACATCACCCTGTAGCCCCTGTCTATACATTGGTGTCAAGTGGGATTTTTGAAAAAAATTCAGGCTCCTCATTTGTCCCCCTTTCCCTGCATGACATGCACACACTTAAGGCTGACACTCAATTCAGATTTTTTTTCCCCCCCTCTTCACTCTTGAACCTTTCTCTGTGTGACGTGCGTGCACTCATGGCTGACAACAAGGTGCTCTGCTGTGCTGAGGAACAGAGGGAGCAGACGTCAGAGCAGCATTGCTTCTTCTCACAAAATGCCAAAGTGCAAGTGTAGCTTTACAGAAGAACTGCAGAAAAAATTCCCCACTTGCTGTCCCGGTCGCGACAAATGGGAGGCGGAGTCCACCGTGTGCAAAGCTGGCAAAATAGGATAAAGAATTCATCTGATTGTGTTTCATAGATGATTCCAAAGCATGTGACTGCATCACAGTAATTACAGAAAGTTACTTGAAAAGTAGGATATGACAGGGCTGCCTAAATATATTGGATAGTGAGGATCCTGGTATATATTTGTATGCCCATCAGATGATTCAAGTAAAAAGGCAATAGTGTCTCAACCTCATTCTGTGTTACTAATGGGGTCAAGCAAGGGGGGATTTTGTCAAGTATCTTGGACATCTTATTATGGATGACATGACCGATGATGAAGACATTTATAGGGAGCACCGTGTGTTGTATGTACATGCAAACATGGTTGGACACAAGCACAAATGATGTGAAGCAGTCTTTGTTAAGAGCATACTGCACGCCCCTCGACAGTATACTGTGGAAACCTCGATTTAACAGACTAATGGTGTGTGTGTGGGGGGGTCATCCAATGAATTGTCCCTTAAAATGAAGCACTTTTTTGTCGCTTAAAAACACCAGTACATTAAAAATTATTGTTTTGTACTTTTTTTCGTGGGCTAAAAACACCTAGTAGCCTACAGTAAAAAATATTGTAAATAATCCATCCATCCATCCATTTTCTGAGCCGCTTATCCTCACAAGGGTCACGGGAGTGCTGGAGCCTATCCCAGCTATCATCGGGCAGGAGGCGGGGTACACCCTGAACTGGTTGCCAGCCAATCGCAGGGCACACATAAACAAACAACCATATTGTAAATAATAATAATAATAATAATTGTAAATAAATATAAAAAAGCTTTACCTCAATGGTACATAAAATGGGTGATTTTGAGTTCCAATTGGACACTATTTTCTGTCTGGTAAATCCGAAGTCCATTAAATAGGGGTCCGTTAAATCCACTGTACAGCACATTTGTGGTCAAATTATTGTAAAACTAGCCCACAGAAAAATTAAGATAGTCTGTAATGACGCTCTGAGATTATTACTCAACAGACCTAGATGAACTAGTGCAAGTGAAATGTTTGTAATAGCAAGAGTCAATACTTTCAGGCTGTACAATGAATGTACAAACTTATCTTCCTGATAAATAACTCGAACAATCAAATCATTGGGTACTTGACAAACTTAAGCTTAAGTGCTACACAATACCGGTCCCAGAGACACTTGTAGCGCTTCCTCTTGTATGATGCTTCTTAGTAAATATTTATTTTTCTATGATTGAAAATGGATGAAGGGATGATTATCTTGGTATATATGTATATTTGTATCTTCTTATTTTTATATTGTGTATTTTGTTTGTCTATGTAGAGATCTCGAGACTGTAATAAAGCAATTCTATTCTTCTTCTCTTTTGCTGTCAAACTCCCAAATGCACTCAAACACAAACCATGGGCAACATAGCCACCTGGGGTCACAAATATTGACTGAAGTAATGGGTGAACAATATGCATAGTTGCAGTTTGCCTACCGAGCAAACAGGTCTGCGGATGATGCAGTCAACATGGGACTGCACTTCCTCCTAGAACACCTCGACAACGCGGGGACCTACGCAAGCATCCTGTTCGTGGACTTCAGCTCTGCGTTCAACACCATCATCCCTGAACTCCTTTCCTCCAAGCTTCTTCAGTTCAGCGTCTCGCCTGCCATCTGCCAGTGGATTTACAGCTTCCTGACGGGCAGGACACAGCAGGTGAGGCTGGGGGAGGCCACCTTACTGGCCACTCATGCCAGAGTAGCATCTGCACCACATGCACACTGACTGAGGAGTATCTGCAACATGCCCCCTCTGGAGCCAGGCCTGGAGGTGGGGCTCGAAGGCGAGCGCCTGGTGGCCGGGCCTGCACCGATGGGGCCTGAAAGGGTAATGTGGGTCCCTCTTCCCATGGGCTCACCACCGGTGGGAGGGGCCATAGGTGTCGGGTGCAGCGCGAGCTGGGCGGAGGCCGAAGGCGGGGACCTTGGCGATCCGATCCCCGGCTACAGAAGTTGGCTCTAGAGACGTGGAATGTCACTTCTCTGGCAGGGAAGGAGCCCGAGCTGATGTGTGAGGTCGAGAAGTTCCGACTAGATATAGTCGGACTCGCCTCCACACACAGATTGGGCTCTGGTACCAGTCCTCTCGAGAGGGGTTGGACTCTCTTCCACTCTGGAGTTGCCCACGGTTAGAGGCACAGAGCAGGTGTGGGTATACTTATTGCTCCCCGGCTCAGCGCCTGTACGTTGGGGTTCACCCCGGTGGACGAGAATGTAGCCTCCCGCCGCCTTCGGGTGGGGGGACGGGTCCTGACTGTTGTTTGTGCCTATGCACCAAACAGCAGTTCAGAGTACCCACCCTTTTTGGAGTCCTTGAAGGGGGTGCTGGAGAGCACTCCCTCTGGGCACTCCATCATTCTGCAGCGAGACTTCAATGCTTACGTGGCCAATGACAGTGAGACCTAGAAGGGCGTGACTGGGAGGAACGGCCCCCCCGATCAGAACTTGACCGGTGTTCTGTTATTGGACTTCTGTGCTCATCACGGATTGTCCATAACGAACACCATGTTCAAGCATAAGTCCACACGTGCACTTGGCACCAGGACACCTCTCGCAGTTCAATGATCGACTTTGTGGTCGTGTCATCGGACTTGCGGCCGCATTTCTTGGATACTCGGGTGTAGAAAGGGGCAGAGCTGTCAACTGATCACCACCTGGTGGTGAGTTGGCTCCGTTGGTGGGGGAAGATGCCGGTCCGACGTGGCAGGCCCAAACGTATTGTGAGGGTTTGCTGGGAACATCTGGCGGAATCCCCTGTCAGATGGAGTTTCAACTCCCACCTCCGACAGAACTTCGCTCATGTTCCGGACATCGAGTCCGAGTGGACCATGTTCTGCGCCTCCATTGCTGAGGCGGCCGACCGGAGCTGTGGCCGCAAGGTGGTTGGTGTCTGTCGTGGCGGCAATCCCCGAACCCGTTGGTGGACACCAACGGTGAAGGATGTCGTCAAGCTGAAGAAGGAGTCCTATCGGGCCTTTTTGGCTTGTGGGACTCCTGAGGCAGTTGATGGCCAAGCGGAATGCAGCTTTGGTGGTCGATCCACATCGAGAGGAGCCAGATGAGGTGGCTGGGGTATCTGATTCGGATGCCTTCCGGATGCCTCCCTGGTGAGGTGGTCCGGGCACGTCCCACCGGGATGAGACCCTGGGGACGACCCAGGACACGCTGGAGAGACCACATCCTTTGGCTGGCCTGGGAACACCTCGGGATCCCCCTAGAAGAGCTGGATGAAGTGGCTGGGGAGAGGGAAGTCTGGGCGTCCCTGCTAAAGCTACTGCCCCCGCGACCCGACCTCGGATAAGCGGTAGAAAATGGATGGATGGATGGATGGATAGATAATATGAAACACAATTTAAAATATAAAATAGTATATTTCATTTTCATTCATTTTGTCGTCACTGCCAAACAAAACATGCGAGTAACTTGCTGTTGCAACACCTAATGGGACAAATCAAACATAGCAACAACTTCACCTCACTTTCTCACATTTTCCCTCTTTTTTTCTTCTTCCCTGTATTCTGGACATTCATTTTGACGTTTCCAGAATTCTCTGGGGTCACATAAATTTGCCACTAGCCCAACAGAGCGAGGAGTATACCAATCAGCCAGAGAGAGAGTATTTGTCATCATCATTGGTAATAATATTAATTGGGCATTTATTAAAATTTGAATATATGTTGTCTATGTTTTCAATGTTATAAGTTAGTTGTGAAGTTATTGCAAATATGTGCAGTTTCCACACTTGAAAGAGATTAATTCAGTGACAGAAGATTTCATCAGGATTTTACTCAATGACCACGCAACATTTTCCTTTTGTCTCTTTTTATTTTAACATTCAGTAGTTTAACAGTTCATAAAAAAAGTTTCATTCCTTATATTTGTCTCTACCGATGACTTGCTTTAAGTGCATTGGCATCTGCATTTTAATTACCATAATTTCTCGTGTATAGTGTGCATTTCTCCCCCCCAAAAAATTGTTAAGAGTCAATAGTGTGCATTATACATAGGTATAGGAGAAAATGAAAAACACTTTCACATTTTATAAATATATGCCGCCATCTAGAGGTTATGAAAAAGTTGTACACTTTCATTCTAGTATGCCACCTAGAGGTTATGAGAAAGGTGTAGCCTACACTTTCAATCTAATATGACAGGGGTTCATATGATGGCATATATGTACAATTGTGCTCAGAAGTTTACATACCCAGGCAGAATTTGTGAAATATTGTTGTCTTTTTTAATATGACTGATGACCGAATGACAACCATCATTACCTTCTTTATGGTTATGTTTTGTTGAATGATAATGCTTTTCTGAAATGCTTGAGAGTTTAATTTGATTCCCATTAAAATAAAATTAAATGTGTTTCCCCTAGTCCTTCATGTTTTCTTTAAAGAATTGTACACATTTTACAAATTCTGCCTGGGTAATCAAACACATGAGCACAACTGTGTGTTTTCTCATTTACTAAATAAATGTAGGGCTCTGAATTTCAAAATAAGAGCAAGTAAATAACAAGAATTATGTGTTCAAATAAAGTGCTTAACTTCAGAATAATTATTTGAAAAAAATAACAAAATACAGATAATACTTCATGTTTTTATCATATTGGTAGAAGCAAAATCATGCATTGTGAAAATGCATTATGCATAGGTAGAAGGGTTTTTCAGAATTTTGAGGTCAATTTTGGGGGTGCGGATTATACATGAGAAATTATGGTATTATTATAGTTTTTGTGAAGAAGTGTAAGTAGTCAGAGAGAAAAATGCAGCCCAATGGTGGGCACAAGCCAGTGCAAACTGTAGGCCCAGATAAATGCAAAGGGTTGCGTCAGGATGGGCATCCGAGTTAAAACTTTGCCAAACAAATATGAGCGTTCATCCTAAAAATTCCATACCGGATCGGGCGTGACAACGTCCGCCACCATCGCCATCAACCTGCAGGGCGCCAGTGGAAATTCAGCGACAGTGGGTCGACGACGAACAAGAGGTGGAAAGCGAGTTCTTTGGCAGAAGGAGAAGAGGACAGCACAAAGCCTAAAACTGAATGTGGGGACTTTGAAAGTTGGGACTATGATAGTGTACATTATTATATATTGTATGTCTAGGAGAGCAGGTGGAAAGGGAGTAAGGCTCGAAGCTTAGGGGCAGGGCTCAAATTATTTTACCATCGTGTCGATGGTAAGTGAAATGTAGTAGGGGTTATTTTAAAGGAAGGGTTAGCTAAGAATGTCTTGGAGGTGAAAAGAGTGTCAGATCGAGTGATGAGGCTGAAAGTTGAAATTCAGGATGTTACACTATGTTTAATGTAATTAGTGGTTATGCCCCACAGGTCGGATGTGAACTAGAGATGAAAGAGAAATTCTGGAAGGAGCTGGACAAAGTAGTTCTGAGCATCCCAGACAGCGAAAGAGTCGTGATTGGTGCAGATTGTAATGGACATGTTGGTGAAGGAAACAGGGGTGAAGAAGAAGTAATGGGTACGTTTGGTATCCAGGAAAGGAATTTGGAGGGACAGGTGATGGTAGACTTTAAAAAGGATGGAAATGGCTGTAGCGAACACTTTCTTCCAAAAGAGGCAGGAACATAGGACGACCTACAAGAGCGGTGGTAGAAGCACGCAGGTGGATTACATCTTGTGCAGACGATCTAATCTGAAGGAGGTTAATGACTGTAAGGTAGTGGAGAGTGTGGCTAGACAGCATAGGATGGTGGTGTGTAAGATGATTCTGGTGGTGGGGAGAAAGATTAAGAAGACAAAGGCAGAGCAGAGAACCATGTGGTGGAAGCTGAGAAAGGAAGAGTGTTGTGCGGCTTTTCTCGGTGGACAGGAAGAGCTTCCAGACGACTGGACCACTACAGACAAGGTGATCAGAGAGATAAGCAGGAGAGTACTTGATGTATCTTCTGGTAGGAAAAGGGAGATGTAGACTTGGTAGTGGAACCTCAAAGTACAGGAAATCATACAAGGAAAGAGGTTAGCTAAGAAGAAGTGGGACACCCGAGAGGACCCAGGAGAGGAGACAAGAATACATGGAGATGCGACATGGGGCGAAGGTAGCGGTGGCAAAGGCCAAACAAGAAGCATACGATGACATGTACACCAGGTTGGACACTAAAGAAGGACAGAAAGATCATACTATTTGGCTAGACAGAGAGATAGAAATGGGAAGGATGTGCAGCAGGTTAGGGTGATTAAAGATAGAGATGGAAATTTGTTGACTGGTGCCAGTCATGTGCTGAATAGATGGAAAGAATACTTTGACGAGATGATGAATGAGGAAATGAAGGAACGGTCCAAGCAGGTTGGAATGGGTGGAGGAAGGTGTCAGGTGTGTTGTATGACAGAAGAGTCTCTGCTTGGATGAAGGGCAAAGTTTATAAAACAGTGGTGAGGCCAGCCATGATGTACGGATTAGAAACAGAGGCATTGAAAAGACAACAGGAACTAGAGGCGCAGGTGGCAGAAATGAAGATGTTGAGGTTCTCTCTGGGAGTGACCAAGTTGGATAGGATTAGTAATGAGCTCATGAAAGGGATGGGCAAGTTTAGATGTTTTGGAGACAAAATTAGAGAGAGCAGACTTTGATGGTTTGGGCCATCCAAAAGAGAGAGAGTGGGTATATTGGTAGAAGGATGACGAGGATGGAGCTGCCAGGCAAGAGAGCTCGAGGAAGACCATCGAGAAGGTTGATAGATGTAATGAGGGAAGACATGAGGGCAGCTGGTGTTCGAGAGGAGGATGCAGGAGATAGGCTTACATGGAAAAGGATGAGGCGGCACGGTGGCCGACTGGTTAGAGCGTCAGCCTCACAGTTCTGAGGTGCGGGGTTCAATCCCCGTCCCCGCCTGTGTGGAGTTTGCATGTTCTCCCCGTGCCTGCGTGGGTTTTCTCCGGGCACTCCGGTTTCCTCCCACATCCCAAAAACATGCATGAATTGGAGACTCTAAATTGCCCGTAGGCATGACTGTGAGTGCGAATGGTTGTTTGTTTCTATGTGCCCTGCGATTGGCTGGCAACCAGTTCAGGGTGTACCCCGCCTCCTGCCCGATGACGGCTGGGATAGGCTCCAGCACGCCCGCGACCCTAGTGAGGAGAAGCGGCTCAGAAAATGGATGGATGGATGGATGGAAAAGGATGACGCGCTGTGGTGACCCCTAACGGGACAACCCAAAAGGAAAAGAAGAAAATTACTCATTGTTTCAATTTTGAACACATAAAAGAACAAACACATTGTCATGATGTATTTACATTGCACCATTTTTTGCTATCAATTTATTAATGTAAAGAACTAATCTGTGTTAATTCCAAAACAATGATGACAAGATTGTCTTGGACGACAAGTACGTTCCAGCTACGAGAGCCTGTGTTCTTCTGTGGCTGTGCAGACCAATCCGTGATCGCCATTTTCGTCCTTATGTTGGGCACTGAAAGATGTTGTCAGCTGTTGTGGAAGGGCCTAACCCTAAAACAATGATTTATGATTTTAATCCACTATTTAGAGGAAACATCCAAGGGCTGTATTGATATATTCATTCAAAATAATAATAAAAGGTAATTAGTTACATTGAGAAAGTAATTGAAATAGTTAAACTACTACATTTACATTTTCAACTGGGTAACTGCATTACATTTCCAAAGTAATCTTCCCAAGACTGATCGTGTGCACAACAGATGGTTTGCTGCAAGTGTTTCCTACCATCTGTGGTCATGACGCAGAGAACCCGGAAGTCGTAGGTGTGTGCGTGTGCTGTCAACGAGAGAGGAGGAACTGACTGAGCTAAAGCTCGCATTTAAGACAAGATGACAGGACTGCCCCGCAGGATTATAAAGGTAAACACTTCACATTCAAAAATTAACCTGTGCGACTTTTGTGTCGTGGGTTTAACCCAGCATATTCGGACCACATGCCCCAAATATCTAATACGGGCTTTCTGTGCTAACGGTAGCATCTACCGCGACACCGTTAGTTGTCTAAAGTGACTTCCGTTTTCTTCCCCTGCGGGTATCGGTCAAACGTTTTGGTTAAAATATCAGCGGCTGTGCTCACCGTGTTGGTTGACGATAATAGTTAGAGTTATAATAAAGTATGGGTTCTCGTTTATATCTGTTAAAAGATCGCTGTAGGGACTGACGGTCTGCCTGGCTAAGCAGGCTAACGAAGCTAACCATGCTAAGCATGTCTATGTGTATTTAAAAACTAAAAGCTCGCCACGCCAACCCAAGCATTTTCTCTATAATGACGTAATTTTCACGTTTTCATGTTTAGAAGTTGGGTGTCTTTCCTGTAATTTATTTGATCGTGCGGCCTTTTGGTGCAGTTTTACGTGGTAAAATGAATGTAGTTCTCGCAATACGGCTATGGGTGAACGCTTGTCACCAGTGTGTAATAAAGTTTTTATAGTCTTTAGAAATCACCCATCCATCCATTATCTGTACCACGTATCCTCACTAGGGTCGCGGGCGTGCTGGAGGCTATCCCAGCTATCTTCATCTTCGGGCGAGAGGCGGGGTACACCCTGAACTGGTCGCTAGCTAATCGCAGGGCATATAGAAACAAACAACCATTCACACCTACGGGCAATTTAGAGTCATCAATGAACCTACCACGCATGTTTTTGGGATTTGTTTTTTTGGGAGGAAACCGGAGTACCTGGGGAGAACCCACGCAGGCACGGGGAGAACATGCAAACTCCACACTGGCGGGACTGGGATTTGAACCCCGGTCCTCAGAACTGTGAGGCAGACGTGCTAACCAGACGTGATAACCAGTCGTCCACCGTGCCGACGTCTTTAGAATCAAACGTGAAAAATGAAAAGTTGTTGATCTGTTAGCTTTGTATTCTGTAAGGCCTCTTTCGACCGAGTACTACACTAACATGGGACGGTGTGTTGCATTAAAAAGGTTTTGAGGAATACATTTTAGTTCGATATCTTGATTTACAAGCCGGTTTTGCCTTCTATTGTAATATTTGTATTTGGTGAGCTCTCAATGAATGACAAAAAAATATATTCATTACATTTACCCATACTTCTAATTTGGGGTATTTCACATTTTAGTGAATGTCTTCCAGCCAGACTCCATACATCTGTATCAAGACCCAGGGAATCAGGTTGAGCCGCACTATTCCGCTGTTTCCTTTAATCCAAATTCCGCTGTTTCCTTTAATCCAAATATAACTGAATCACCTCATATAACAAGCTGGTTATCAGTGGAGGCCAGGATCGTTTGGATTGTAAACCCAAAGTTAGCTAAAGGTGTTGCAACTCAAATGCCCTATCCATTCATTACAAATGTGATCTTACTATAGTATATGGCTTAATTGCAGTACTTTAGGAACACATCATATCTACTTAATTGCACATATTTTTATGCGTTCAGTGAAAGTATGCGTGGATTACAAACTGCAATTTGAGTACTGTGCTGTGCTTTATTGACTTATCAGTGGGAATTTTGGGTGCACATTGCTTCACCCACCAAGGTGCTAAGTAACCATAATAAGAAGCCTATCCCTATGTCTAAGATATTGAACCTTTTGATATGTTATTGTGATAATCTGATATCTACTTTGAGCGTTCAACGACTGTGTTCAACATGAAATTGCTAAGTGACAAAACTAATTAGATTAGGCCAATGAATGTGCAGTGTTTTTCGGTGGCAGTGGTGACGCAACCCAAATTTGTACTTAAGTCGGAATGCTCTCACTAACCTGTGCTAGCGCAGTAGTAAAGTCATTACAGTAAATATGTAACACTTCTAGGCCAGAACTACAAAACAGTCAAATGAAAAATATTAGGTACCTCTGTAATTGAGCATGCCTTCTTGTGGTGCACAACAAAGTATTCTTATGCCACTGCACAATGTAGTTCATTGCTTGTCGTTCGTAACCTTGAAATGTCATAATTGCAGTAAATATTTGAAGGAAAATCATTTCTCGACCATAAATATAAACCTGTCAAATGAAAATCAATAAGTACGGCGAAGACCATCTTTTTCCGCATGACGACGTATTACGTCGTAGTACAAACTAGTTCATTGCGCACCATTTGTAACCTCGAAATGTTCTAATTACAGCGCTACATTGACTTACGACTGCACCACCTTAGGAGTTTTTCTAGTTACGAGCTCTCGCTTAGTCGATTTATTTATTTATTTATTTGCTTTGTGTTGTGAGCCATAATTTGAAGTATGAGCAATTGCATTAACATCCGGCCAGCATCCCGTATCGCACTCACAATTTGAGATCAGAGTGCTCAGTCACAGAACAAATTAAACTCATAAGGCAAGGTACAACTTTATATGAATCAAAAACACTTCTAGATCCATCCATCCATTTTCTGAACCGCTTCTCCTCATTAGGGTCGCAATCAAATAAAAAACAGTCAGTGTGAACATGCCTTCTAGTGGCACGAGGTCACTGTGATGGATTTTTACGCCGCTGCGGAAATTCATTGTGTGCTGCCCCAAAATGTTCTATGTCAGAGGATGCAAAAAACAAACAAAATTCAAAATGCCATGTCTAATCGTGTGTGGTAGTTTAGGCTCTGTATGCTGCAGTATTAAGGAAAAATACCTACAAACAAAATCATCAATTAAAATGATCATAATCTCCACTAGACTGGAGCCATATATTTAATATGCTCTCACCACCGTTTTAAACTGTTAACCCCTTCTCAAATTCTTGTATTTTTTCAGTTTCCCCGCTTTAATGTTTAAGATCATCAAACAAATGTAAATATCAGACCCAGCCTAAGTAAACAATAACATGTTTTTACATTCAGATTTTATTTATTAAAGAGAAAAAACTATTCAAAGCTACCTGGCCCTGTGTGGAAAAAGTAATGCCCCCTCCCTTGTTAATTCATGAATTAACTGTGGCTAATCCAATTATTTCAGTTCATTTTCACTGAGCAAGTCTGATTATCTCTTGACCTGTTCAATCAAGAAATCACTTAAAGGTCCCATATTTTAGCTATTTAGACCTCCGTAGAGTGACTCCCTAGATGGACTTAGCATAAAAGTGTCCATTAAAAACACTTTGGTTCTGTCATACTAGTGTCCAGAAAAGGCCCCTCTGATAGCTACTTCTGTTTGACCCAGTATTGTATCCGCTTTGTGCATATTTTGGTCAGACCACCCCCTTTCCTCTGATTGGTTGCGTCCGTGTAGAAGAACCAACCGTCACTACTTGTGAGCGCAGACGTGTTTATGTTGACAATGCTGGCTCGGGGGCGTAGAGGTAGGCAGAGATCTTTGCTGATGAGATAGTTCAGCTTGAATAATTCGAATGACCTGATTTCAGGCCTCTCGATAGAAAAGCGTCTGTGACTCAGGAATGGGTGGACGATTTTAATTCATATTTCACATTTACTGAGGCACCATAGAGCCTAGAAATAGTTGGTTTGGGGAAATATGGGAGGTTTAAATATAACCTGTTTGACAAAATTAAGTCAACCAAAAGATCTCCAACAGCTGGAAAAAAAAGCCACAATCGATATAAATTCTAAGAACAGACAACAAATGAAGTAATTGACATCTTTCAGTCGGGAAAGGGTTACAAAGCCATTCCTAAAGCTTTAAGACTCCGGTGAACCACGGTGAGAGCCATTATCCTCAAATGGAGAAAACATTGAACGGTGGTGAACCTTCCCAGGAGTGGGTGGCCTACAAAAATTACATCAAGTGCACGACGACGGCTAATCAAGAAGGTCACAAAGGAACCCATGACAATATCTAAAGAACTGCAGGCCTCCATTTCCTCAGTTAAGGTCAGTGTTCTTAACTCAACAATAAGAAAGAGACTGGGCAAAAATCTAATGCATGGCAGAGTTCTCATGCAAAAACCACTGCTGACCAAAAAGAACATAAAGGCTCATTTTACTTGCATCTGAATGAGTCCAAAGACTTTTGGGACAATATCCCATGAACTGACGAGACGAAAGTTGGACTTTTTGGAGGTTGTGTGTCTCGTTAAATCTGCTATAAATGTAACACAACATTTCAGGAAAAAAACATCATAACAACAGTCAAACATGTTGGTGGTAGTGTGATGGTCTGGGGATGCTTTGCTTCTTCAAGACCTGGCTGACTTGCTGTGATTGATGGAACCGTGAATTATGCTGTTGACCAGAAAATCCTAAAGGAGAGTGTTCGGCCATCAGTTCGTGACCTCAAGCTGTAGCACACTTGGTTTCTGCAGTAGGACAACAATCCAAAACACACCAGCAAGTCAACTTCTGAATGGTTTAAAATAAAAATGAGGTTTTGGAGTGGCCTTGTCTAGGTCTGGATTTGAATCTGATTGAAATGCTGTGAAATGACCTTAAAAAGGCCGTTCATGCTTTTTATTTTGAGGGGTACTCAGCATTTTGGCACGAAAAGTAACTTCACACGACAACGGTAAATTTTGAAAACAAAAGTAAACCTAGGTGGCAAGAAAAAGAGTAATAAATGGAGCAAAATACTATAAAACGTTGATTCCCTTACCTACCCACCGATGAGACAGAAGGTTAGTGTTTGTGATACTGTGGGAAAACCTCTTTGTGAATTTTGTTCCAATTCATTGTGATGTATAGTTGCTAGTTGACCTTTGGTGATGTTTTAGCTCAATGTTAAGATTTCTTTTTCTGTCATCGACTCTTACATTGGTTTGAAGACTA
This sequence comes from Phyllopteryx taeniolatus, assembly GCF_024500385.1. Lineage (NCBI taxonomy): Eukaryota > Metazoa > Chordata > Actinopteri > Syngnathiformes > Syngnathidae > Phyllopteryx > Phyllopteryx taeniolatus. Next base: position 12,308,665 of record NC_084506.1, read on the forward strand.
AAATGCTAAAAACCATCAGTGCAAAAGTGCAACCAACCATCTACCTTGTTTGCTGCCTCAATGTTGGAATAGACGTATTTTATTGTTTCACTCACTCAATTTGACTTGACTGAAGTTCTGCGTGGTGTAGGCTGAGCCTCGGCACGGGAGGAAGCACGTCAGACTTCTACACATCATCTAAGCCTCCTTTGTACAATATAATCTTAATCTTAAGTGTTGCATTGAGGCAACTGACTGGTCATTTATTTTACCAAAGTTAAGACACACTTTTGTTCGCCGCCACCATTGAGCACAAGTACGTATTCGTGCGTGTTGTTCTTCGTTGGTTTTCGACACTTTCTTCTTCGGGGTTGGTGTACTGTAGGCATCGAAACTGTGAACCGAAATTTTTTAATTTGAACGATTCCGGGAGAACCAGAATGTTAGTCCCGGTTCCAATCGGTTCTCAATTCGCGATGCCCAACCCTACCCACCACCCAGCCTATTACTATGGTTACCAGGTGCCCGACTGGCGACCATTATCTCTGTACCGTGATCGTGTGGGGTGGGGGTGTGGCGAGACGGTCAAGGAGCACTGATGACCTGCAACCGTCAACCCCACGCAGGTTACCCAGCTCCCCAAAGAATGTGCGAATGTACAGTAAGTACGGAAAGTATTCAGACCCCCTTAAAATTTTCACTGTTATATTGCTCCCATTTGCGAAAATCATTTAAGTTCATTTTTTTCCTCATTAATGTACACACAGCATCCCATATTGACAGAAAAAAACGGAATTGTGGAAATTTTTGCAGATTTATTAAAAAAGAAAAACTAAAATTTCACACAGCCATAAGTATTCAGACCCTTTGCTATGACACACATAGATTTAACTCTGGTGCTGTCCATTTCTTCTGATCATCCCTGAGATGGTTCTACACCTTCATTGAAGTCCAGCTGTGTTTGATTATACTGATTGGACTTGATTAGGAAAGCCACACACCTATCTCTAAGACCTTACAGCTCACAGTGCACGTCAGAGCAAATGAGAATCATGAAGTCAAAGGAACTGCCTGAAGAGCTCAGGGACAGAATTGTGACAAGCCAAACAAAATTCTGCTGCACTTAAGTTTCCTAAGAGTACAGTGGCCTCCATAATCCTTAAATGGAAGATGTTTGGGACGTCCAGAACGCTTCCTAGAGCTGCCCGTCCGCTGAGCAATTGGGGGAGAAGAGCCTTGGTGAGAGAGGTAAAGAAGAACCCAAATATCACTGTGCCTGAGCTCCAGAGATGCTGTCGGGAGATGGGAGAAAGTTCTAGAAAGTCAACCATCACTGCAGTCCTCCACACATCGGGGCTTTATGGCAGAGTGGCCCAACGGAAGCCTCTCCTCAGTGCGAAACACATGAAAGCCCGCATGGAGTTTGCTAAGTTTGTTCACCTTCCAACAAGACAATGACCCTAAGCACACAACACACAACAATGAAAGAGTGGCTTCAGAACAACTCTGTGACTCTTCTTGAATGTCCCAGACAGAGCCCTGACTTAAACCCAATTGAGCATCTCTGGCGAGACCTGAAAATGGCTATCCACCAACGTTCACCATCCAACCTGACAGAACTGGAGGGGATCTGCAAGGAGGAATAGCAGAGGATCCCCAAATGTGAAAAACTTGTTGCATCATTCCCAAAAAGACTATTAGCTCAAAAGGGTGCTTCTACTAAAGACTGAGCAAAGGGTCTGAATACTTATGGCTGTGTGATATTTCAGTTTTTCTTTTTTAATAAATCTGCAAAAATTTCAAAAATTCAGTTTTTTCCTGGCAATATGGGGTGCTTAAAAATATGCGGCATGGGGGCCAGAGAGGAGTCCGGAGTGCCGGAACAGCGGCCAAGTGTCCTCCCCAGCCCGACACGGCCCTGCCCCAGCTGACGGTTGTATGATGCATTAAAATTGGACCAGACCGGAGACCAGCACAGATGTGCCAGGACCCGGCCCGGCGTCCTCCCCATCATACCTCGTGCCAGGCCCCCCCATGGGGACCCTATGGGGCGGCAACCACGGCGGCGTTCCCCAGGAAGAAGGAAGTGGTGCAGCAGCACGGCCCCCAGCCCCCACCCGGAGACCAGGACAAGGCCTCCGGAGTAGGGCCGGCGGGCACCCAGGAACCGAGAGCAGTCCCGGGGCTGGCCCGCCCCCAGGAGGGCAACAGGGACAAAACCCGACTCAAGAGGAGGAGGGGGGAAACAGACCCAGCATCTCCAGAGGCCCACATCGCAGATGCGGGGCTAGAAGGATAGACGTTCAAGTACATGCAAGTGACCCTATGGCGTGAACAGGAGTCTAAAATGAGAAGATATGATTTGGTCACATTACATTACAATGACATTACACATTACATTAGATACGGCGGTCACAGTGGTCAACTGGTTAGCACATCTGCCTCACAGTTCTGAGGACCTGATTTAAAATCTGGCCTTGCCTGTGTGGAGTTTGCATGTTCTCCCTGTGCCTCCGTGGGTTTTCTCCGGGTACTCCGGTTTCCTCCCACATCCCACAAACATGCATGGCAGGTTAATTGAAGACTCTAAATTACCCATACGTGTGAATGTGAGTGTGAATGGTTGTTTGTTTATATGTGCTCTGTGATTGGCCGGCGACCGGTTCAGGGTGTACCCCCCTCTCGCCCAAAAATAGCTGGGATAGTCTCTGACACGCCCGTGACCCTAGTGAGGATAAACTGTACAGAAAATTGATGGATTACATTACATACATTTCTGTATGACATTCTTTCCCAGGGAGACAATAATCAAGGTTCAAGGTTTAATGAAAGTTTTTCTTAGTTATCCATTTGGTTGACAAGATTTTGGCAGTGGTTAATGTTGCCACAGCATATCTGATGATCTTTCACAGCACACTAATGTGCTGGGGCACAGTTGTTGGGTATCCCTGCTTTAAACGACACATCAAAACTGTGATATAATAATGCGTGATGTTGTCACTGTCAGCAATATCATGTGAGCCAACAGCAAACTCACTGGACTTTGTTTTTTTTCCTGTGGCTTTTTTGCAGTACTGTTTCTGAAAGGATTGTTAGGAAGATTACAGTGTGAAAGAGAACATCCTCCTCCACTAGAAGTAACTGTAAAGTAAGCTGACACAATTAAAACACAAAGACTGGTAGAGTCCACTTTCTTTTGTTCAGAGTTACCAAGTGTTTCAGTGTCATGACAGTTAGAAATGATGGCCAGCATCCGTGTGGATGCCTGAGCAACTGTTGCTTCTGTTTGTTTAGCAGTGTTACTGGTTTTATTTTGAAAGCTATCTACTTCCTGTTTTTTGTTCCCATTCTGCTGTGCTAACAAGTGGAACTTCAGCTAAAGATTTTCATTTGGATTGTCTGAGACTGGTTGCCTGCATTTGAGTCCTCTCTGTCTGTGATGTTTGACATGAAGGACCAGTGAGTGAAGATGTAGGCTGCTAAGTTAGCTCCCGAGTTAGCTTAATGTACCATGGTACTTGTAATCAAAAGGTAGTGTTTTATTGTTTTACAATACATTAGTGGTTTATTTTTATTTTTACCTTGAGTAAAAATTAAGTATTCATCCCGCCTAATTCAGATAGTGTATTATTTAGTTGTGTTTTTTGTTTTTAGTTTAATACCTTCTGGTTAAACTTTTATTATGACTGACAGTTTGACCTCGAGAGCAATTTATTATATTTTGTTTTGATGTCGACCGAGATTGTGTTTGACTTTGGAGGTGCCACTGTACTCATCCCACAGAAGAGTGAGAGGTAGCCATTGTATAGAGAAGAGTGAAAGACAGCCATGTATAGAGAAGAAAGCCTAATGGGAACAGAAAGATGTAAGCTGTACAGGTGAGTGACTAAGCCGGCAACAGACTGACATTGGTGGGAAAAGGTGAAAGAGTTGGAGCCCTTGAGCCTTTGGATCGTGTGACTGGTACTGGGAGCCCCTCGTGTCTGTGTTTTCACTGCATGGTTTTGTCTGTGGGTTATCTAAAACATTTCAGGAATTTCACTCTAAGCTGCATTCAGGAGAAGCGTTTCAAAAACAAGTACGGTAGCTATTTTGGATTCCTCTGCATTCATTCCTATTTCGCTGTTTCTGTCATTGTCACCTACAGTATGATGGACATCACATGAATTTTACAGACTGTATTAGATTAAGACTGAAAAGCAGTACATAGTCTAAAGAGCAGCTTTGTGTATTCGTGCAGTTATTGTAGTGTGTTAGTGTATTAGTATGATCGTTTGTTGGATTTAATTTCAGGATAGGGATTGCATAGTTGACTTTACAAACCAGAAAACTTCAAAGATCTTGTGTTGTCTCGGTAATTTCGCTGTGTTTGCTAGCAGGGAGTAACTAACTTTGCTGCAGTGGCTGATGGGTATGGAAGTACCAGTAATGGTATCCTGTGGCATGGAAGCTTAGATCGGTGTCACCTCTAAAAGACCGTGACATACTGCCCACAATCTTGATATTGATAGCACTTAGGCACCAAGACAGACACTTCCCCATCTTTTATTTTGACAATGACATCCACCTTAAAGTCTACCTCTACGCTACTCACCAGTATTTCTAGAACTTAGAAATTTTGCAGCTCTCATTATGAAGAAAACCTAAATCAGGTTAAAGAAAGTAAAACCTATGTGAACGATTAACCCTCTGTACTGCCACTCTGAGTAACTCTTGATTGTCGTCTCTGCAATACGACAGAACAAATGCAGATATCATGGGCTTTGACCCACACATAATTGCTGAGCTTACCTTTAGGTGAAACCTAATGGTCATGTATTTCAAATGACCTTTAAAAAAAAAAATAATAATAATTTTTTTTATTTTTTATCGAATAGTGGCACTGGATTCACTTTGCTTCTAAAAATTCATCAAGGTCAGTATTACTGCGGGTTGATTTGCGTTGAGTTTACGTGAAAAATATTAAATGCATTAAATATTATTTTAGATAAGAACTTTAGGAACAAAGTGTGTAACGTTAATAACAGTGTGTAACGTTAATAACGTCATCTGTTCTGCCACGCTAAGTAACTCTTGATTGTAGTCTCTGCAAAACGACAGAACAAATGCAAATATCATGGGCTTTGACATCTGGCTTTTCATTGCACTACATTTCAACAAACAATATGCAATCAGTTTTCATTGCAAAATTAAACGTTAAATATGCCTGTGAATATTCTCATTCAACCAGGTCATGTCATTCTTAAGGTATTGAATCGGTCATAACTGGACTGTTCTGGTTGTCTGAGAAGATGTTTCGCTTCTCATCCGAGACGCTTCATCAGTTCATGCAACAAAGGTTAGTTAGGGGACTAGTCCAGGGGTGTCAAACTCTTTTTTGCCCAAATCCGCATGCCAGGTCACCACACCAATGACCATTTATCAAGTCCGGAAAAACTATCGTGTCCGTTTTTTTATCGAACGATAAGTTGATATAGTAATTATCGTGACAGGCCTAATGATAGTAGTAATAATAATAATAGTAATTATTATTATTATTATTATTATTATTACATATATTAAGATTGGTAGCACTGTGAGCGCATATTGCGTGGAGTGGAGGCACACAGTTGAAAGGACGTGTCACTGTTCTGCCATTTCAAAGACGACCTAGGTTCGTGTATTTTGAAAACCGGTTTCGGTTTCGATACAAAATTACAGCCGTCGGGCAGGATCCCACCACCTCCAAAATGACAACTTTTCAGGAAAAAAAAAGACGACATCTTGCTTGAGTTTCCAAACATTTTGTTCAAGTTAGTATTATACTTCATGTTCCTATCATATACCGTTGCACTCTCACATTAACACAACTAGCACCCCAAAATTATGTTCAATCTTTAATTTAATATGCTGAATGAACGGTAATTTAGTAGGGTGGGTGTCATCTATTCTAAATGATCTAAATCACACAAACGGTGGTGGTCGCCAGACGTCCTCAATACTCGCTCAAGACAAGCAATCATATACTGTTGCACTTGCAGCTAGCACCCCAAAATTATGTTCAGTTGTTAATTTACTATGCTGAAAAATTGCTAATTTATTAAGTGCCATTGACTAAAATGGCGAACATGGTGCCAGTCAGCCGTGCACAACAAAATCCGCAGAAGTCACGCGACGCCACCACCCTACAGAAAGGAAACGGCTGTGTAACATCATCTATCCAAACTATTTTCAAAGATCTTAGAGGCATTAGTGATGCAATCAATGCAACATTGAGCTGACGAAACCCATCGTACATCGATGAAGGGTATTCAGAGGACAGTTTGAATAGAGCAGGGGTGTCAAACTCATTGTAGTTCAGGGGCCACATAAAGCCTAATTTGATGTCAAAGGGGCAGGACAACTAAAATCTTACAAAAAAAAAAGACCAGATATAATAAAAAAAATATGTTTTTCTCTTTGTCTGTATGCAAAACAAATCCGACAATTTTTAAAAATATTGAATGATATTTTTTTAAATCATTTTACAAAACGATATCAGATTTCTTGATTATTTTGTTCAGTTTGTCATCTACAATGTGTGCATAAGTGTTCATAGTGATTGTTTTTTAAGGCACAACGATTTAAGTCACAGGTACTTGGAACTGAAAAATCTAGTTTTGCACTTTAAAATGTCATCAATTTATGAAGACCTAGGAATTATTACCATTCAGATTTTTTACAGGAGCATAATAATTCTTAAAATTATCCTTAGTCCTGACCACCAGAATGTTTTTTTAATTTTATCCCTTTCGAATTCATCTGGCAGGCTGGATTGTACATCCTAGATGGGCGGTTTTGGCCCGCGGGCCATATGTTTAACACTGCTGGAATAGAGGATAATCAGTTAGTGCCCATAGGGGTAGTGCTATCCCCAACTACTATCTTGGCATACATATCATAGCAAAGGATCGGTTAAAGGATCGGTTTAACAACATGGTTATGGAACTTTTCAAAAAAACAGAAAAGTTCTAGTTTGTAGCTTAAGAACAAGGTTATGAGGTTGATGTAGGAATTTTTTTAAACTGACTCTCCTTTGTAATGTGCATTACCACCACCGACAGAGCTAAGGTGGGGTGCGGCTGCTCAAATTTACAACTCAATATATTTTACCTTAACATCAGAACACATTTACAATTATATCTGTTTCTCTCTCCATTTGACTTATTTCTCTCATTGACTTGACTATTACACGACCCACTTAAGCAACCACATCCTGGGCAGGGCATCATTGTTCAGTCTTGACGGAGGTTGGTATTCTACTGGTTATTCTAGCATCTCCATGTCAAAGCAAGAGCCTTTCTGAATCACTGGTCTTTACTGCTAAAATTGTGGTGCAAAAAAGTGGTGTCCCGAGGCGATCTTGGAGATCGGAAATCGGTCTGATGTCAGCAAAAAAAAAAAAAAAAAAAAAGTATCTGATCGGACTGCATCTAAAGTCTCCAATTTTACAACTCCTATACAAGCGGTCCATTCCACACTCCGTTCCAGCACTTTTAAGTATTATACCTATTGAGTGTTCAAATATATCACAGACTTGGTTTCTTTCTTCATTTTTGTACACAAAAAATCGGTAGCTCAATGCAAAAACAATGAATGAAAAACTCAGTTGGCGAGCTAAGGGAAATTAGCATCAAACTCGCGGCACTAATATCTCAAATAATGAATAGTGGTACACAAAAGGTGTATAAACTCATACAAAGAGGCAATATAACAATACTCACTGGCATATATTCTTCAAACTTTGTGAAAAACTAGTTATGTTACCAATATTCAATCATGACTTTCTTTGTGACCGCAAGTGTGTATCTCATTGCGTGCACCACACTGCCCTCAGAGGTCAAGACGTGCACTGCAGTACTTTATTTAACTTATTGGTTAATAGGAAATGGGTCAGTTTTTCTCATACCTACTGTTGCTGATTATTGTTCTCTGTTTGAGTAATATCACTTGATGAAGCCTTTTCTACCATTCCATACTACGAAATAAATATAATATAGTATAATGAATCGGTATCGGCCAAAACTCAAGGCTGCAATATTGGTATCGGTTCTGAAGTGAAAAAGTTGGATCGGGACATCCCTACTAAAAAATAGAAAGTGTTGCGTGTGACAGTTTTGTATTGATAATTGTGCTTTGTTTTGTTTTGATTTCCCAGGAAACTCAGCGCTTGTTTGCAGAGCCTGTTCCAGGTATCCAGGCAGAGCCAGATGAGAGCAACGCTCGCTATTTTCATGTGGTGATTTCTGGGCCCCAAGACTCACCTTTTGAGGGGGGTACATTTAAACTAGAACTTTTTTTACCTGAGGAATATCCGATGGCAGCACCTAAAGTGCGCTTCATGACTAAAATATATCATCCCAATGTAGACAAACTGGGAAGAATATGTCTAGACATTCTGAAAGGTAAGTCAGAATTAATGATTAATTTTCACATTTACAGTTAACAGTGTGTAGATTACTTTCCTGCCAACTGATAGAAAATCAGGTCTTTAACAAACATTGTTTTGGCTTTTAGAACAAAGTTTGTTACTGTAGGGAATCGTGTTGACAATTTGTTCTGTGATAGTTTATCTGCAGATGAATTGAGAGTTTTGCCAGTGTAATCTGCCTTTCAGTCTGCCAAAAGGCCTTTTGAATTAAACTTTCACTGGGTTTAAGACTCTGACAGCTGCCCCGCCCCTTTTTTTCCCTCTATTCTTATTTCAGATAAATGGTCACCAGCTCTGCAGATCCGCACAGTGCTTCTGTCAATCCAGGCATTACTAAGTGCGCCAAACCCAGATGATCCCTTAGCAAATGATGTTGCAGAGAAGTGGAAGACCAATGAAGCTGAAGCTATAGAGACAGGTAAAACCTGCCAAAACCAAATGAAGTTATTTACTGTAGGTTCCTTCTGGATCTTGCTTAGTGTTCTCTGACTTTTATCTCCTGTGGGATTAAAGTACATCTGGTACGACCCATGGGCCTCATCCGGCCTGTCCACTGTTAATGACTGGTCTTTGTAGTCTTTAGCAAGTCAAAACGAAACAACACACTGATTTTATTTTTAGCACAGTGCTTTAATTTTCATGTGCACATATGTGGCCAGTATAAGTGAGTAAAAACAACTACAGACCCATTCAAAAAGTAGAATATCATGGAAAAGTTTATTTCCATAATTCCATTCAAAAAGTTAAACTTTCATATATTATAGATTCAGGAATCCCTTTGCTTTAATCACTGCCTGGATACGCCATGACATTGAGGCAATCAGCCTGTGGCATTGCCTGGGAGTTATGGAAGCCCAGATTTCTTTGATGCTTTCTGTCAGTTCTTCTTTGTTTTTGGGTCTAGTGCCCCTCATTTTCCTCTTGATAATACCCCATAGATTCTCAATGGGGTTTAGATCCGGCAAGTTGGCTGGCCAGTCAAGCACTGTGATGGCATGGGCATCAAACCAGGTTTTGGTGCTTCTGGCGGCATGGGCAGGGGCCAGTTCCTGCACCTTCTCCATACAGATCCTCTAAAACACAGGTGTCAAACTGGTGGCCCAGGGGCCAGATCCGGCCCGCCACATCATTTTATTTTGCCCGTGAAAGCAAATCAAAATTGCTCATTGTGTTGGTGTAATACCATTGAGATATTTGCAAGCATTGTTTTTGTTACCAATCCCCCTTTGAAAAGAAATTTAATAGTTGAAAAACATGTTTTTATAGGTTTCTGATTTCAAAACTGCCTATTCATCAATGTGTTGTGTATACTGTATGTAATTACAGTATAGGAGGTAAGCTTTCATTTATATGAGTTCACAGTTGTAGCGGCCCTCCGAGGGAAGTCATAACTACGATGTGGCCCGTGACAAAAATGAGTTTGACACCCGTGCTCTAAAACATTCTGGTAGACTGTTGCGGTGAGCTTGGATTTAAGAAAGCAGAGTTTACCAACACCGGCACTGGACATTGCACCCCAAATCATGACTGACTGTGGATATTTCACACTGGACCACAAGCAACTTGGGTTTGGTTCTTCACCCATCTTCCTCCAAACCCTTGGACCTTGATTCCTGGATGAAAGGCACACTTAGCTTTCATTGGAAAAGCAAAAGTCCAGTCCTTCTTCTCCTTGGTCCAGTTGAGACGCTTCCTACGTTGGCTCAGGCTCAGAAGTGGTTTGACCCGAGGAACCCGACACTTGTAGCCCATCTGCCGGATGCGTCTGAATGTAGTGTTTTTTTAAGCTGTGACTCCCGCCTCATTCCACTCTTTCTGGATCTCGGCTAGATTGTTGAGTCTTGTCTGTTGATAATCCGCTGAAGCCCACGGTCATCTCTTTTGCTGGTGCATCTTCTCCTGCCACATTCTGTGGCAATAGAAGTCAATATCAGACTTTCCATTGATATGCTTGGACACAGCACCCTCCTTAGCTATGAACTTTTGTGGCTTACCCATCCTACGGAGGGGATCAATGATGGTCTTCTGGCCAGTTGTCAAGTCTGCTGTCTATTGAACCCAACTGAGACAATTGAACCAAAATCAAGCAATTTAATGACACCGAGGGAAACCTGTGCAGGTACTTTGAGTTTAGTAGATGATTAGTGTGTGACACTCAGTTTAAAACATTTATGGCCTGCTGATTTCTTGACAGTATTCTAATTTTTTGAATTCCTGATTTTGTGGGTTTTATGAATTGGAATCTCCAATTATGTAAAAATAAACAAATACTTGAAATTGTTTAAATTGTGGGCCCTGAATCTATAATCTATGAAAGTTGAACTTTTTGAATGGAATTATGGAAATAAACTTTTCGATGATATTAAAATTTTTTGGAAAGGGTCTTTTCTTCACTGTGGCCAACTTAATTGCTATATTTAGCTACTTTTGCAACCCCTCAAGTAGCCTCTTGTAACTATCCATCCATCCATTATCCGTACCACTTATCCTCACAAGGGGCGCGGGCGTGCTGGAGCCTATCCCAGCTATCTTCGGGCGAGAGGCGGGGTACACCCTGAACTGGTCGGCAGCTAATCGCAGGGCACATGTAAACAAACAACCATTCGCGTGCACATTCACACCTAAGGGCAATTTAGAGTTTCCAATCAACCTACCATGCATGTTTTTGGGATGTGGGAGGAAACCGGAGTGCCTGCAGAAAACCCACCCAAGGCACGGAGAACATGCAAACTCCACACAGGCGGGGCCGGGATTTGAACCCCGGTCCACAAAACTGTGAGGCAGATGTGCTAACCAGTCGTACACCGTGCCGCCCTGTTGTAACTATTTTTTTTTTAAATAATAATTTTAAAAAGTGGTGCCCAACAATGCTAACAGTGGTTGTCATGTTAGTATTGTCATTTCCCGAACCATGGAGGGAGGAGGGGGATTTGCCCTGATAGTTGAATTATTTGGGAGTCCCATGAAGGAAAGACTAATATGAGTTAGTGGCTGTTGCTCAAATTACTTATTTGCAAAAAAATCCATCCACCCTTTTTTGCATTTTCCAGGCTCTTTTGCTGAAATATTTTTTTTTTTTTGCATACGTCTCATCTGCTGTCTTAGCGGCATTTTGTGATGCATTTGAGAGCAGCTTGGAAAAACATGTTACGACATTTGAAAGAGGAATTTCATTGTTTTAATGGGTGTTAAATTTTGGCCAGATTTGGAAAGTCCGCACCTCAACTTCACCACAGTTCAACCCCTGGTTTTCAATGAATTTTGGCAGACTAGCCAATTTTCTGAGAGTGCAGCAGTAAAAATAATTTTGGAAATGTTCTTTGTGATTTTTTAATACTGTCTTTCCCCCTCTACAGCCAAGTCATGGACCAGACTTTATGCAGGAAACAAATGAAGCGACGAGCAGCCTGTCAAGTGAAGACACAGACGGAAGTCAAGTCTGAACACAAGTCCTCCTGTTCTGCCAATACCTCTTTTATTTGTATTTGAAGGACACAGTCAAATTAAAAACATATACATGCACACACAAGCCCACATATGCTATAAATAAACATGAATATAATGAAAAGGGAAAAACTGCTGACAATTAGTAAATGCATTATAGTAAAATGACTCATCTTTGTCCTAATTAACTCACCACTGTTTGCTCAGAGGTTTAGGTCTTTCACCTGGCTTTCTTCGTACATCAATAGTCGGTCAACTGCTGCTTTTTTTTTAGCTTTTGAAGAGGGAAAAACTTGCATCCCACATCTTTACTGAGGGCGGACAGAGCAGTGGAATGTGGTGAGGAAATAACTAGCTGTGGCCAGTAAGATATTTTTATGTTTATTTTAACTTTGTGTTCCTTTGTCACTGTTAATTGAAAGCAACTAACAGCTACTAATAGTTATCGCCTGTAGTGTAGTGTAACGCCAACCTGGAAATGCAGTGTTGGTCTGGCCAATCACAAAACAGCTCTCCTTATTTAACTCACAAATAGGACTGAAAGCCAAAACTGAGCCTTTTACTGTTACACATCACATACATCACCATCACCTTTAAACCACTTCTAGCCAGAACTGTGTTATATGCTTGTCAATACTGTGGGGAGTTAAGATGGACATTATGGCCCTTGACTTAGTTTGACCTTTTTGTTTGTTTGTGTGTTTAATTTTAGAATATCAAGTCCTGTTGTATTTTTTTCTCCTTAGTACCGTGCAGTCATACTAAACTCCTCTCAGCCTTTTTTTTTCTTGTGCATTGTCAGTCTGACACGACAAGACTCAGTTGTGTATGACCTTCCTCCCAATGGGATTTACACCACCAAGCAGGGGTTCCATTTGAGTTTTCACCTTATTTAGTAATAAGTCAGGATTGGAATGGCATATGTGATTCTGGGGTGTCATGTGATCATTGTCCTCAATTTAGGTCGGTGTATGATTTGTCACCTGACGTTTATGGCCGCAAAGTCAAGTTACCTGTAAATGTATTATTTTTTTGTGATCATCGAGGGAGGAATATTTTTCCTGTTCTGAGAATGAAGGAAAACGATCATCTGCATACATTTCAGTTCTGTAAATAAAATCAGTTAGTTATTAAACACTTGCTTTGTTTTGATTTTTTTTTTTTTGCTGTCCTAAATCCTAATACATGAACAACATATATACTTGGCGAGCTACAGTGTTAATTTTGGACTGGTCACCAATAAATCGCAGGTCACATATGGGAACATTTTCGAAATGTCATTGTGACGTAGTTTTTGGCTTGTGCATAAAATTGACAAAAGAGCCAACCACTTGCATATTATATTGGCTGAGCAGCAAAGCTTCTGTACAACAGCTGCAGCCAGGATTTGCCTCAAATGGGAAGTTTTGGGAAGTTACTGTGCTGCCCAACATAGAAGTCGGTCTAAATTGTTCCAAAGTAACCCTTCTAAATGTTAATTGCTCAGCTAATTTATTTTTCACATGACTTTTAAGGGGCAGCATGGTGGACGACTGGTTAGCACATCTGCCTCACAGACCCGCATTCAAATTTGGCCTCGCCTATGTGGAGTTTGCATGTTCTCCCCGTGCCTGCGTGGGTTTTCTCCGGGCTCTTCGGTTTCCTCCCACATCCCAAAAACATGCATGATAGGTTGATTGGAAACTCTAAATTGTCCGTTGATGTGAATATGAGTGCGAATGGTTGTTAGTTTATATGTGCCATGCGATTGGCTGGCGACCAGTTCAGGGTGTACACCACCTCTCGCCCAGTCAGCTGGGATAGGCTCCAGCAAGCCCGCGACCCTAGTGAGGATAAGCGGTATGGAAAATGAATGAATGAAGAACTCTTAAGGTTTTCACAAGATATAGGACTGAAAATGTGGAAACATCTGTCAGAAGGGAAACCTTTTCTGCCAGTCTGTCTTCAGTGATTGCTATTATTACTAGTTAAATTATTAGTAGATAAATTGATATAAAGCATTGAGTCGTATACAGTTGCCGCTCAATAAATTAGAATATGGTAGAAATGTCCATGTTAGTACTCATGGATTATATACATTTATTAAACACTTAAATTATTTTGCAGAGGGCAAGTTCTTACCTAGTTTCTAGATTAAAAATCATTTTCATTGTGTTTTGATTGTATTCTGGTTTCTAGAGATGGTGAATTTTGGGGTTTCATTTGCTATAATATTTTATATACAGTATGTGTATATATATATGTATATATAATATATATATATGTATGTGTATATATATATATATATATATATATATATTACATATACATATATATATATATATATATTATATATACATATATATATATATACAAATACACGCGCACACATGGTGGGGCAAAAAAGTAAAACCTCAATTCCAATGAAGTTGGGACGTGTTAAACATAAAAACAGAATGCAATGATTTGCAAATCATGTTCAACCTATATTTAACTGAATACACTACAACGACAAGATATTTAATGTTCAAACTGATAAACTTTATTGTTTTTAGCAAATAATCATTAACTTAGAATTTTATGTCTGCACACATTCCAAAAAAGCTGGGACAGGGTCATGTTTACCACTGTGTTACATCACCTTTTCTTTTAACAACATTCAATAAACGTTTGGGAACAAAGGACACAAATTGTTGAAGCTTTGTAGGTGTAATTCTTTCCCATTCTTGGTTGATGTACAGCTTCAGCTGTTCAACAGTCCGGGGTCTCCGTTGTCGTATTTTACGCTTCATAGTGCGCCACCCATTTTCAATGGGAGACAGGTCTGGACTGCAGGCAGGCCAGTCTAGTACCCGTACTCTTCTACTACGAAGCCACGCTGTTGTAACACGTGCATCATGTGGTTTGGCATTGTCTTACTGAAATAAGCAGGGGCGTCCATGAAAAAAACGTTGCTTGGATGGCAGCATATGTTTCTCCAAAACCTATATGTACCTTTCAGCATTAATGGTGCCTTCACAGATGTGTAAGTTACCCATGCCATTGGCACTAACAGCCCCATACCATCACAGATGCTGGCTTTTGAACTTTGCGTCCATAACAGTCTGAATGGTTATTTTCCTTTTTGGCCGAGACAATTTGACATGTGGACTCGTCGGACCACAGAACACTTTTCCACTTTGCATCAGTCCATCTCAGATGAGCCCGGGCCCAGAGAAGCCGGCGGCATTTCTGGGTGTTGTTGATAAATGGCTTTTGCTTTGCATAGTAGAGTTTCAAGTTGCACTTACGAATGTAGCGCTGAATTGTATTTACTGACATTGGTTTTCTGAAGTGTTCCTGAGCCCGTGTGGTGATATCCTTTACACATTAATGTGGGTTTTTGATGCAGTGCCGCCTGAGGGATCGAAGGTCACGGGCATTCAATGTTGGTTTTCGGCCTTGCCGCTTACATGCAGTGATTTCTCCAGATTCTCTGAACCTTTTGATGATATTATGGACCGTAGATGATGAAATCCCTAAATTCCTTGCAATTGTACATTGAGGAACATTGTCCTGAAACTGTTTGACTATTTTTTCACGCACTTGTTCACAAAGAAGAAGAAGAAGAATCACCATTTATTGTCATGAACATGCATGCATGCACAAGAAATTTGCTCTTTGCATTTAACCCATCACAGTGAACACATACACGTTAGTGGAACACACTGGAGCAGGGGGCAGCTGAAGCGCCCGGGGAGCATTTCGGGGTATCAGTGTCTTGCTCAAGGACACCACAGCCGTGAGTTCGGGGGATGTTGGCGGATGGTCCAAAGAGGTGAACCTCGCCCCATCTTTGCTTGTGAATGACTGAGTATTTCAGGGACGTTCCTTTTATACTCAATTATGGAACCCAGCTGTTCCCAATTAGCCTGGTCACCTGTGGGATGTTCAAACAGGTGTTTGATGAGCATTTTTTGCCACCCCTCCCAGCTTTTTTTGGAACGTGTTGCAGCCATAAAATTCTAAGTTAATGATTATTTGCTAAAAACAATCAAGTTCATCAGTTTGAACATTAAATATCTTGTCTTTGTAGTGTATTCAATTCAATGTAGATTGAACATGATTTGCAAATAGTATTCTGTTTTTATTTATGTTTAACACAACGTCCCAACTTCATTGGAATTCGGGTTGTATAAAAAACGATTTCTTGGCGGCTGTGACATATCGTTCCACCTGCCACTTTCAAACCAAAAATTATTTTCTTGTGGCAAATTGTGCGTTTGTTTTTTATTCCATGTCCAGCTTCAAGTGTTTTCTGAACAAGCCGAACGTTGTAAGTTCTCAATACTTCGCATCTCTTTTTCCGAATCGTCTTGCACAATTCAATATATTAAATTTTGTTGATAATGCTGCCACTTCATTTCTCGCCTGTTTTTCATGAAGTCGAAAGTAGCTTTAGATATTCTGGATGTTGCCGTCTTTCTCGTTGATGGCGCTACTTTGTGTGCAGTTTGAACAAGGCCGTTTACAATATCTTTGTTGTGTGTTGACAAATCTGTCTTCCAGCGTTAGAAGAGCTTTAAAGCGATTAGCCAAATATATTTGAAACGTGTCGTTTCTTTCTTGAATTAAGTTTAGATTGGTAAACTTGCTCTTTAGAAGTTTCTTTCGTTCAAGTTGCCAGTTGATTTGCACTTTGACCTGAACCAATCTGTGGTCACTTCCAATGTCAAATTTGTTTAGGGCGGTGCAATCCGTAAATGCCCCTTTGTCGTTGGACAGGAAGTAGTCTATGATGCTATTGTTAGCTTTGGGGCTTTTCTGTGTCCACTTTCTTGTTAAAGAATGAATTGATGAACTATAAGCCTTGTTCAGAAAATTCTATTAAGCGTTCTCCTCTTTCGTCTCTTGATCCCATTCCGTAGGATCCAACTGATTTCTCGGCAGTTAAGGCCAATCCTGACGTTAAAGTCACCTATGACTATTCGAAATTTGTGCTTTGATTGACTATAAAGACGGGCTAAATATTTGTAAAACACTTCCACCTCATCATCGGTGTGGCTGATGGTCGACGCATATATTTGTATCAACTGAAGCGAGTAAGGCTTTCTAATAGAGATGGTACATGTGGCGATTCTGTCAGAAATACTTTTGACGCAGGTAACGTAATTGACGATATGTTTATTGATAATGAAACCAACTCCACCCCTGCGTCCACTTTCTGATCCTCTGTAATAAAATAGATGGCCATTATCAAAAGTCAACATAGCTTCATCTTTCCGACGTATTTCACGAAGTCCAATTATATCCCATTTGATGCCTTCCACCTCATGTTGTAGCTCTTCTCGTTGAGACTCGTCCTTTTGCATTCGCACGTTAAGCGTCCCAAAAATAAGATTTTGTGTGTTATGTCTTTTTTGCTTCTTTTTTGTTACTTCTAGAGATGGTCCTTTGGCTTGACCTAAAATGTTTGTAAGCGTAACCGTATTCTGGTCAAGCATAGCCAAGTCAGTTGTCTGTAAGCAGCCATAATTACCCCGGTGATTCTTAGGACCCTCTGCCGCCAAGCTTGTCTGCCCGCTGCCGTAGGCAGAGGCTCTTTGGCCTCCGGGAAATGAGGGCCGAGTTATTTGTTGTACTGCCATGAAGAAGGTAATAGGCCCTAATCTGCCACGCTGGCCCAATGCATGTTGGCAGATTGCCCAAATTTAGTCCTGTAGTTTTACCTACAGTTAAACCCCTAAGCGACGACAATGCGTTGAACGTGTGTGTGTGTGTGTATGTGTGTATGTATGTACACATTTACAGACGTGCACACACACACATATATAGACAGACGGCGGCACGTGGGTGACTGGTTAGCACATCTGCCTCAAAGTTCTGGGGCCCGGGGTTCAAATCCCGGCCTCGCCTGTGTGGAGTTTGTATGTTCTCCCCGTGCTTGCGTGGGTTTTCTCCGGCCACTCCGGTGTCCTCCCACATCCCAAAAACATGCATGGTAGGTTGATTGCTTATCCTTAGGTGTGAATGTGTGCACGAATGGTTGTTTGTTTATATGTGCCCTGCGATTGGCTGGCGACCAGTTCAGGGGGTATACCGCCTCTCCCCCAGAGATAACTGGGATAGGCTCGAGCACGCCCGTGACCCTTGTGAGGATAAAACAGTACAGAAAATGGATGGATGGATGGATATACAGACCCTTTCCAAAAAATTAGAATATCATGGAAAAGTTTATTTATTTCCATAATTCCATTCAAAAAGTTAAACTTGCATCGATTATAGATTCAGGGCCCAAAATTTAAACAATTACAAGTATTTATTTGTTTATTTTTACAAACATTTACATACATGTACATTTATATACATTTGGGCTTCCAGCTCATAAAACCCACGAAATCAGGAATTCAAAAAGTTAGAATACTGTGAAGAAATCATAATTTACTGAGAATGTTTTGTCGGAAAAAAAGAAAGAAATTAGGGTCACATTAAATCAATCAAAATATGGTACTTTCAAAACGATGTTAATCTTCAATACTTGGTTGGGAATCTCTCTGCTTGAATCACTGCCTCGATGCCCTGTGGCATTGAGGCAATCAGCCTGTGGCATTGCCTGGGAGTTATGGAAGCCCAGATTTCCTTGATGCATGCTGTCAGTTCTTCTTTGATTTTGGTTCTCATTTTCCTCTTGATAATACCCAATCGATTCTCAATGGGGTTTAGATCAGGCGAGTTGGCTGGCCAGTCAAGCACTGTGATGGCATGGGCATCAAACCAGGTTTTGGTGCTTCTGGTGGTATGAGCAGGGGCCAGGTCCTGCTGGAAGATGCAGATCCTCAGTAGAAGGAATCATGAAGTCCTCTAAAACATTCTGGAGACTGTTGCGGTGACCTTGGATTTAAGAAAGCAGAGTTTACCAACACCTGCACTGGACATTGCACGCAAAATCATGACTGAGTGTGGATATTTCACACTGGACCTCAAGCAGCTTGGGTTCTGTTCTTCACCCATCTTCCTCCAAACCTTTGGACCTTGATTCCCGAATGAAATGTACACTTTACTTTCATCGCAAAAGAGGACCTTGGACCACTGGCCGACAGTCCAGTCCTTCTTCTCCCTGGTCCAGTTGAAACGCTTCCTATGTTGGCTCAGAAGTGGCTTGAGCCAAGGAACCCAACAGTTTTAGCCCTTCTCCCGGATGCGTCTGAATATGGTGGTTTTTGAAGCTGTGACTCCTGCCTCATCCCACTCTTTCTGGAGCTGTCCTATATTCTTGAATCTTCTCTGTTTGATAATCCGCTGAAGCCCACGGTCATCTTTCCTAGATCTGGCCTTCCGACCAAGGCCACTTCTCACTAAAAGGCACATGGTGTGCGTGTGTGTGTATACATATAATGGTTATTTGTTTCCATGTCCCCTGCGATTGGCTTGCATATATATATATATATATATATATATATATATATATATATATATATATATCCCCATCCATCCATTTTATTTTCTTTACCTGCCTATCCTCACTACGGTCGCAGGCTGCTGGAGCCTATCCCAGCTATCTTCGGCCGGGAGGCAGGGTACACCCTGAACTGGTCGCCAGCCAATCGCAGGACTCATAGAAACAATCAGAATCAGAATCATCTTTATTTGCCAAGTATGTCCAAAAAACACAGAAGGAATTTGTCACCGGTAGTTGAAGCCGCTCTAGTACGACAACAGACAGTCAATTGACAGAGAACACTTTTGAGACATAAAGACATTGACAAAAAACAGTCACTGAGCAATAAAGGGTTGCTAGTTATCTGTTAATGCTGGTAAAAATGTATTTTATTTTTTTTGACAATTGTGCAAAAAGATGCCATCTTAATTCCGGCAGCGTGCAAGTCCTCAAGGATGGGTAGGGGGGTACCGACAATCTTTTCAGCAGTCCTGATTGTCCGCTGCAGTCGCAGCTTGTCCTTTTTTGTAGCAGCACCAAACCAGACTGTGATGGAAGAACAGGACTGATTCGATGAGCGCTGTGTAGAACTGCCTCAGCAGCTCCCGTGGCAGGTCGAGCTTCCTCAGAAGCCGCAGGAAGTACATCCTCTGCTGGGCCTTTATGAGGACGGAGTTGATGTTGATCGCCAACTTCAGGTCCTGAGAGACTGTAATTCCCAGGAACTTGAAGGTCTTGACGGCTGACACAAGGCAGCTGGACAGCGTGAGGGGCAGCTATGGCGAAGGATGCCTCCTGAAGTCCACGATCATCTCTAAAGTCTTGAGCGTGTTCAGCTCCAGGTTATGTCGGCCGCACCACAGCTCCAGCCGCTCCACTTCCTGTCGATATGCAGACTCGTCTCATTCCTTGATGAGGCCGATGACAGTGGTGTCATCTGCAGACTGCAGGAGTTTGACAACCGGGTGCGTTGAGGTGCAGTCATTTGTGTTGAGAGAGAAGAGCAGCGGAGAGAGGACACAACCTCGGGGTGCCCCAGTGCTGATGCTGCGTGTGGATGAGGTGGCCTCCCCCAGCCTCAGCCTTTAAACTGCATACACTCCTTGAAGTCTCGGCGCCCCTTGCACAATGATCATTACACCGGACTATTGCAATATTAGTCATTCGAACTGCTCTAAGTGCTAGAGGAGTCTGTATCTTTTGCACAATTGTCAAAAAAAAATACATAAAAATGTGCCGGCATTACCAGATAACTATTAACCCTTTATTGCTCAGTGACTGTTTTTTGTCAATGTCTTTATGTCTCAAAGTGTTCTCTGTCAATTGACTGTCTGTTGTCGTACTAGAGCAGCTCCAACTACCGGAGACAAATTCCACCCACGTTACCCTTTCAGGCCCCATCAGTGCAGGCCCGGCCACCAGGCGCTCGCCTTCGAGCCCCACCTCCAGGCCTGGCTCCAGAGGGGGCATGTTGCAGATACTCCTCAGTCAGTGTGCAAGTGGGGCAGATGCTACTCTGGCATGAGTGGCCAGTAAGGTGGCCTCCCCCAGCCTCACCTGCTGTGTCCTGCCCGTCAGGAAGCTGTAAACCCACTGCCAGATGGCAGGCGAGACGCTGAGCTGGAGAAGCTAGGAGGAAAGGAGTTCAGGGATGATAGTGTTGAACGCTGAGCTGAAGTCCACGAACAGGATCCTCGCGTAGGTCCCTGCACTGTCGAGGTGTTCTAGGATGAAGTGCAGTCCCATGTTGACTGCATCATCCGCAGACCTGTTTACTCGGTAGCCAAACTGCAGGGGGTCCAGCAGGGGACCTGTGACCATCTTGAGGTGGTCCAGCACGAGACGTTCAAAGGTCTTCATGACCACATATGTCAAGGCGACAGGCCTGTAGTCATTTAGAGCCGAGATTGTAGGTTTCTTGGGGACTGGAATGATGGTGGAGCGTTTGAAACGGGATGGTACTGCGCACAGTTCCAGAGATCTATTGAAGATCTGTGTGAAGACTGGAGTGAGCTGGTCCAAACAACAATTCGCACTCACATTCACACCTACGGGCAATTTTGAGTCTTCAATCAACCTACCACGTGTGGTTTTGGGATGTGGGAGGAAACCGGAGTGACCGGAGAAAACCCACCCAGGCACGGGGAGAACATGCAAACTCCACACAGGCGGGGCCGGGATTTGAGCCCCAGGCCCCAGAACTGTGAGGCAGATCTGCTAACAAGTCTCCCACCGTGCATATATATATATATATATATATATATATATATATATATATATATATATATATATATCAAAAGCTAAAAATTATGGTATGTATGTAAAAATTATGGTATGTACAATATAAAAATTGTACATTGCACAATAGAAAAATTATTAATTGAATGTGCAAATAGCAAAGATCAGGTGACGTGTGCAGCATATCCATCCATCCATTTTCTGAGCCGCTTATCCTCACAAGGGTCACGGGAGTGCTGGAGTCTATCCCAGCTATCTTCGGGCAGGAGGCGGGGTACACCCTGAACTGGTTGCCAGCCAATCGCAGGGGACGTAGAAACAAACAACCATTCGCACTCACATTCACACCTACGGGCAATTTAGAGTCTTCAATTAACCTACCATGTATGTTTTTGGGATGTGGGAGGAAACCGGAGTGCCCGGAGAAAACCAACGCAGGCACGGGGAGAACATGCAAACTCCACACAGGCGGGGCCGGGGATTGAACGCCGGTCCTCAGAACTGTGAGGCAGACGCTCTAACCAGTCGTCCGCTGTGCAGCATAGTCTTGGTAAAAAAAAAAACCCAAGACAAATAAGACGTATAAATTAATCACAAAACCCCAATGCTGTTCAAGTGGCTGGTGCGACCCTGAGTCAGGTGTGTGTGTGTGTGTGTGTAGTGCATCTCTATAATATGAATTTTACTTTTTGAATTGAACTGCCTAACTAAATTAAGCATTTCACAGTATTGTAATTTATTGGTGTGTACATTACCTTTATAGGGCTCGTCAATTAGAAAACCCACACGACACATCTACATTTCAGGGCCTGGTTATTGTAGACACAGAATAAATATTTAATATTAATATGGATGGATATAAACATCATCATAGTAACAGTGTTACATATATTTGTATGAAAATATTCAAAAATACAGACGTTTTGTTGCTGTTTATCCCAAACATAGACAGAATAAACACTTTTAGTAATGTGGTTTAAAGTTACACACATTATGTCTATCCGTATCCCAAGTATAAAAATAAATGATAGGCTATAACTTTGTGCAGTTTGTCGAAAGGCGCTTTATGAAGTTCCGTTCATTGCTTTTTAAGGGGCAGGATCTGCCACAGTCAAAATGGCCGACTCGTTGACGTACTAAGCAATCGAACCGTGTGTATTTATGTCTATGCTCTGACCGCGGATGCGGTGTAAAAAAAAGCCCGCAAACTTCAGGCACGAGTTTTGGGGTTGGTGTGACACCTGAACCCAACCTCCAGTCCATGTTCACTGAACGACCAGACGCAGCTGGACGCAGATGAGGAAAAGTCTCGAGATGAATGAAGCAAATCCACACTTTGTAATTGCGACGACACTATTATCTTCTCGCTTCTCGGACGACTGAAGCTCTACGTATACTAACGACCTATGACATTTTGCTGCGTTTCTCACATTCAGAACATTTTACATGATGAAGTTTAAACCCAACCAGACCAGGACTTATGACGCTGAAGGCTTCAAAAGACGAGCGGCGTGTTTGTGTTTCAGAAACGAGTCCGAAGATGAGGTAAGACTTTTAGTGAGCCGACTGCTTTTCTTTCTTTTTTTTGTTCAACAACTGTTGACAGTAGTGTACTCGTTAGCTCCTGAGCATGTTTTCTTAAAAATTTGCCTTGTATTATATGACATTAGCTTAAGCAGATGTACCTGATGAAGTGGCCATTTAATGTGTTATTCTCATAGCCCTAAGAGAGAGTAGTGGGTTATTTTGTTTCCAACTGGATTGGAATCAATAAAGGCCATGAAAAAATGAATGTTTATTTACCTATTGTTACTACACTGAATTTGCACCTGTTGGACTTTGTTGTCAACCATCCCAAAAACATCTGGACTGTTGGCTTTCAAATGGTGATAAACAGTTATGTCCAGCGAAAGTCATTCTACAGAAGAAATTAATAAATAAACAAACATTTAATTTAATAACATTTATGTTAATACAATCGCCAGGATTTCATTAAAAGTATGTAGCTTTTGTGTCCTGGATCACTGAAAAGTCTGCCGAGTGGATGTGTCCCATCTGACATCTGAGCATCGCTTGAGACGTGGCTGCGGTGGTGGTGGGTGTGTGGGGAGGCGTTGAATGCTACACAGTGTCCTAAACACCAAGTGACCTCTGAGCTGCAATTTTTAGAAACAAGGCTCAGGCTTGCTGTCCCCCTTTGCAGATTTGCTTTCGAGGGTCCCGATGCTGCCAATCTCTCCGCATTTCTCCTCATTGCCCGGTACTCTTCTTCACCATGTCTTGTGTTGTCATGTGATTAAATCACTTGGATTATTGCTGATTGTAGTGCAGGAAGAAGTCATCTCACACGTCACACAACAATGTGTTCTCGTGATGCCTTCAATTGCACGCATCACAGTTTCTGTGGTGAAGTCCTGTCTGCATGCCAGGTTGACAGCCATTCCTAAGCATGTCTGTCAAGGTTTAGGGCAGCGGACAAATGATCAAAAAGAAGTATCACTTGAATGTAATACATTGCCATTAATATACAGTGCCGTGAAAAAGTAATTACCACCATCCTGATTTCAGATTATTATTTTTTTTGCACATTTATCACAGTTAAAGTTCCTAGATTTTGATTATTTAGACCGCCATAGTGTGACTCTCTAACATGGACTTAGTATAAAAGCGTCAATTTAATTTTAGAAGACAAAAAAAAGCACCCTCATATGAGTGTCCTCTGACAGCAACTTCTGTTTGACCCAGTTTTGTATCGGCTTTGTAAATCTTTACAAATGTCCTAAATCTCCTTTACAAATGTCTGAAAACTGCGGAGCTCATCAACGCGATGCTTCAGGGTTGATAGTGAAAAAGAAACTGTATTATACACATCTATTGGATGTCCTGAGCAGAAGCACTGGTGAAGCACTGGTCCATATTTCACTAACAAGTAGATTTTATGTATTTTTTGTTCAAGAAAATGAAACATTTCCAATATCATCAATCCATTTGGAGCAATTGGTAAATAACTAATTGTCTTTGGAGCGCCCACATTTTGATCGCCAAAAAAAACGACCAATGTCTTCGTGTGACGTCAGTGGCAGAAGTGGAGTCCAAATTCACTGCATAAGACAAAGGAATGTTTGATATCTTAATGTGGCAGTAGTAACTCATATTTTATATATCGGAGCTGTCGGGTGGAATCCCTTCACCTCCGAAATGACAACTTTTCAGCAATAAAAAAGACAGCTTGCTTGAGTGAGTTTCCAAACACTGCTTTGTTCAAGATGGTATTATACCTGTCATACTGTATATCAATGCACTCTTCTGCCTGTCACACAAAGCTCCCATGTCACATGCACCCTACAGAAAAGCCTTTGTCATCCATAGGAACTCTTTTCAAACGTCTTAGTTATTTGTGATGCAACCAATACAAAATTGAGCTGTCGAAACCGGTTTATGTAGGCGGAAATGAATCTGCAAGAATTACCTCGTGGGATGACTTGGCTGTCTTCTTTCCTCAAGGAGACATTTCAATGATCGATTTTTTTTAAACAACAAGCCAACCTGTTTCACGATCACTATTTTCACTCGTTTTTGTCTAAAAACACATCCAGACTTTCAATATTGGCAAAAATTACACTGCAGAATATGTAGTAGTTCAATGAGGAAAAATCATCGCCTCCTGCTCGTTACGTGTCAGGCTGTGACAGGCTGATGTGTCCAAAATGTGGGTGGGCCAAAATCTGTCGGAAAATCAAATATTTCATCAGAGAACAAGCCTAGAAGTATTGCTGAGTATATTTTGGGGGGATTTTTTTTTTCTGCAGAGATCATTTGTAAATCCAGAGCTATGGAATAAGTGCCAATATTCGCAGGATTAGATGTACCCTTTTTAATTAGACATTTGCTCTGTTGTCTCTTTTGAGCATGCTGAGGCTGCATGGAATTAAGGGCAGCCTCTTGATGGAGTGTGGATTTCACATGCCCCGTGTGCATGGCACATTACCGCATGACCTCATCTTCAGGTTTAAGACATACGTATCTGCCACCAGCCTGCTCCTCCGCTCTGCTTAAGTTTATAGAATGGCTATTAGTGTATTAGTAGAATAAACTGCCAGTGCAGGGAAGACAGCGTTTACCAAGTAGTGGAGATTCTGTCAAAATATACTAATATACTTTCCCGGAAGGATAAAATGTTTTTTTTTTTTTTAAATGGTTGCTGATTTATTTTTCTTTTTTTTTTCAACCAAAAGCCCTGCTGATTGCACCTTTTAAGGGTTTGCCACAAGGTGCAAAACACTGGTTATACTCAATAAAAGAAAGGTCATATTAAATAAGATTATAATACAGTGGAAGCGAAGGAGATGCCTTTTTCATTCCACTTTAAACTTATGGCTGAGTGTTTTATGGATTTTATGTTTTACAAATAGCAGTGATAGACTGATTTTTACAATTGTATTACTGTACAGGCATACATTTGACCAAGTTTAGAATGATGTGAGACGGTGGAGAAAGTTTCCATTCTCACCCATGAACTATCCTGAAGTGCCTCCATTTGAGTCCACTTTAAAGCACACCTAGTGTGACCTAATTGCACAAGACGCTCACGAGGACTGTGTGCTGTGTTGTCACTGTTGACAAGCTATCTGCTGGGGTCATTAAACTCCTCTGCTTAGCGCTCTTGTTTTCACACAAAAAGACAACTGCTGATCCAGGGGTTTTAGAAAAGCCTGTTGACTGCGTGTACACATACAACTGTCTGCATTTTGAGCATGTATTTGAATGCCATCTGCATATGTCTGTAAAACCACTGTCAGACAGTATGTTTACATGCTATTGGAGAACGTTTTATCATTTGATCAGTTTGAATGAAACTGGACTTCATGATAAACTCTTAAAGCATACCAAATATCTACCAATTCAAGATGTTCCATCGAACAAATCCATGCAATGTCTAGCATGATAACAACTAATCTTATGAGATAGTAATAAACCTTTCTTACATATCAATATTAATCATATCATATCATATTAATATGGTAGTCATCAAACACATCACCTGACACAAACACTCAAGTATATACACATGCTGTTGAACGTAAAGCATCTATTGTGGATTTTGGTTGGATTTGTTAGAGCAAGGCACGTCACTGTTCTTTTCCACTGTTTTTCAGTTGTTTGCTTAGGTTTGATGACAAATACAATGTCTTTCTCTTTTAATTTTTTTAATTGATGATGTGTATATATATCATACTATTGACATAACTGACACAGCTATCGCCATCCTGCCTACACACCATGTGGTGGGTGTGGTTATGTCAGGTATACCATTATTTGTGACTGAATTATTGCACCCATTGTTGGTTGCTGCCAGGTAGTTTATCACTGTCCCATCACAGCAGAGACGACACAGGATAATGTAGTTAATATCGGCCCAGTTGTTTCAAGGTAATCTAATCAGATTTTGGATAATGGATTGAATAAATTATTGAAAATGGGTTGTTCAAAACCAAAAACGGTTTCTGAAACGGGATTAGATCATGTAATCCAATTTTGGTCATAATCTGGATCAAACCCTCACTTTGTGTTTTTCTTTTTTTTTTGTAGGATTGGGTTGATTTGGATTTTTTAAAAAAAACAGGATTATTGTAAATTCACTAACTTCTAAATTATTCTAAATTTTAATTTAAAGCATTTAGGCTGGTAAAAGATTGAAAATGGGGTACTGTATTTGTATTTCCTGTGCTTTTTTTTTTACTCAAATAAATACACATTGAGTGACGTCATGCTGGCTGTCCTACTAGTTTGTTTTTGTTTTTTTTACACACCTAAGTAGCCTTCAGTGTGATATGCAGTCTAATTTAGAACACTCATTATCCGGATTTGGTCATTTTAAATTTGGATCTGGGTCAGACTGATCTAATCCAACTTTTCTTTGAGGAACTAGGATAAAAGTAACAAGGATTACGTGATCCTGGTTACAAAAAAAAATAATAATAAAAAAAAAAAAAGGGTTTGCAAAATCCGAATAATTTGTATCCAGATTACAGCGTTTGAACAATTTGGCTCTGATTGCCAGTTTGATCAAATTTCACATGGCTGAAAATTTTATCAAGATTAACCTGTGAAATAATTTGTTCCATACTCAAGGCTGGTAAGATCCTGTATATGACGTCGCTTATGTGTAACACTTTGTATGAAATTAGCAAGTCCATTCAGCAGAAAAGACCTGATAAGTCTTCTCTGTAGGTGCTACTGGTGAGCAGCAGCCGACATCCAGACCAATGGATTGTGCCAGGGGGAGGCGTGGAGCCTGATGAGGAACCCTGCGGGGCAGCTGTTAGAGAGGTGTATGAGGAGGTGAGGTCATCATCTTCAGTAAGATGGACACGCATTCATACAATCTGCCACTAGCAATATCATTGTACTATAATTCTGATAACTGTAAAGATAACTTTGTGCTTGACAACAACCATCCATTTCCTATACCACTTACTGTATCCTGTTCAGTGTCTCTGGTGAGATGAGTCCATCTCAGCTGAGGGAGAGTACACCCTGTACTGATTACCAGTAAATCACAGGGCACATACAGACAGACAGCTTTTACACCTACAGCATATAAGCATTTTTTTCTTCAGTGAACTTAACATACATGTTTTTAGACTGCTGGAACCAGCCAAGAATCAACACTACTGTATTATTAAATATATAAAAACAAACAAAATCGCCTCTAAAATGTATGACAAATATATATTGTTGTACTTAGAATAGTGAATCTGTGTTTCTTCTATTATTTGGTCACATGACAATGGACACAGTGACAGTGGCTGTCTCTCTGAATACTCTATGTGACAAAAAAAACTGAGTGTTAAGGTTTACTTAGACCAGGGGTGTCAAACGCATGGCCTGTGGGCCAAACCAGCCCGTCAGGGGATTAAATTTGGCCCGTGGGTATAGAGACGGCGGCAAACACGGGGCAAAAACGAGTGAATATTCCGATGGCCACACACTGTCACGGTGCCCCCTAAAAAGGCTGATGATTACAATGATTACAGTCACCGATGTCAACGCCCACCTTCGCTCACCCAGACACTGCAACACAAAGAAAAACAATTTGAAACACAGGACCATGACAGTATCCCCCCCTCAAAGGACGCCCCCTGGCAGACCACCCGGCTTCTGCGGGTGGAGAGAGTGGAAGGCCCGGAGCAAGGATGGATCTAAGATCCAATAGCGGGGAACCCAGGAACGCTCCTCAGGGCCGTAACCCTCCCAGTCGACCAAATACTGCACACCCCTGCCCCTTCTTCTGGAATCCAATATTTCACCCACCGTGTACACTGGCTCACCATCAACCACCCGTGGAGGAGGAGGAGGCACCGCTGGAGGGCACGGAGGGCTGGAGGAAACCGGTTTGAGCAAGGAGACATGGAATACAGGGTGAACTTTTCATGGCGCGAGGGAGCCGAACT
The DNA here is from genome assembly GCF_024500385.1 of Phyllopteryx taeniolatus. Classification (NCBI taxonomy): domain Eukaryota; kingdom Metazoa; phylum Chordata; class Actinopteri; order Syngnathiformes; family Syngnathidae; genus Phyllopteryx; species Phyllopteryx taeniolatus. Next base: position 12,337,625 of record NC_084506.1, read on the forward strand.
TTAACTGCACCTCTGGACGTAAAACGACCGGAACAAACAACTTGCCATCAGGAACACCTCCCGGAGCCTAGAGAAGAAGGCGCCTGAGCCCAGCAGAGGCAAATTACGATGTGGGAAATATGGAACTGCTGGCCATTGTCCTGGCGCTGCAGGAGTGGAGGCACTGGCTGGAGGGTACTAGGGAACCTTTTCAAGTTTTCACCGACCACAAGAACCTGTCTTACCTCCGGACTGCTAAGAGACTCCACCCCCGTCAAGCACGTTGGGCCCTGTTCCTTACCCGTTTCGATTGCATCATCACTTACCGCCCTGGTAGAAGAACGGCAAACCTGACAACTTGTCTCGGCTGCATGGCCCGTCTGCTGTTCAACCTGTTGTGGAGACCATTCTACCTGGGACCCGGGTGGTGGGAGCACTTCAGTGGGAGGTTGAGAAGAAGGTGGTGGAGGCGGGGAGGGACGTCCAGGCTCCGGGAGGTGTTCCTGATGGCAAGTTGTTTGTTGAGGTGGGGACACACTTCTAGAGTCGCTTGCCATCCTGGGGTCAGTCGGACATTTTTCCTCATTTCCCAATGCTTCTGGTGGCAGGGACTACGCAGGGATGTTAAGGAATATGTTTCGGCATGCTCAGTGTGTGCCCCATAGCAAGATGTCCCATCGTCCTCCAGCTGGTCTTCTTCGTCCATTGCCCATTCCTTCCCGCCCCTGGTCCCACGTCGCCTTGGACTTCATCACGGGCCTTCCGCTGTCCGGAGGGAACTCGGTCATCCTGAGTGTTGTCGACAGATTCTCCAAGATGGCCCATTTCGTTGCTCTGCCGAAGCTGCCGTCCTCCTTTGAGAAATGCTAATCTCCTTGTTGACCATGTCTTTCGAGTTCATGGTATTCCTGCTGATCTGGTGTCCGACAGGGGGCCGCAGTTCGTCTCGGGTCTGGAGGTTATTCTGGAAAGCGCTGGGGGCTTCCTCTAGTCCTTCGTCCGGTTTCCTCCCGCAGACCAACGGCCAGGCTGAGAGGGTGAATCAAGATGTGGAGGCTGCTCTTCGCTGTGTTTGCCATCAGCACCCCTCCTCGTGGTCTTCTCACCTGCCTTGGTTGGAATATGCGCATAACACCCTCGTTTGCTCTGCCACTGGACGGTCGCCGTTCATGACTGCACACGGTTATCAGCCACCGTTGTTCCCTTCTCAGGAGAGGGAGGTGATCGTCCTGTCTGTACAGGTTCATCTCGACAACAAAAGGAAGGTCAGGATTAGGATGATTTAACACAGGAGCATTCACAAACAATTGTTTAATAGGATCAAAAGTCGCATCTGCCTTAGGGGTCCATACAAATGGTATTTTCGTATAGAACCTAAATTTGGATAGCGGTCAGAACGGCGGCAAACACGGGGCAAAAACGAGTGAATATTCCGACGCCCACACACTGTCACGGTGCCCCCTAAAAAGGCTGATGATTACAATGCATGACAGGTGCGTCACCGATGTCAACGCCCACCTTCGCTCACCCAGACACCGCAACACAAAGAAAAACAATTTGAAACAGAGGGCCATGACAGATAGACCCAAACATCTTACATTTCTCAGCATTTTCTTGATATGCTTGCATTTTGCAAGATAGTCTTACCTTATACTCTATTGGTAAGGTCAGTAACAAATTGTGCTGAGCTCAAAACATTTCTAAACAATTTTCAAAAGTAATTAACTAACTAACTCAGATTAACTAACTTGTTTAAACTATTTTAACTTTAGTTATTGCTTTGTTCATCTAGGTTGGTAATTATACAGTGGTGCCTTGAGATACATCTTTAATTTGTTCCGTGACCACACACGGAACTCGGCCTGAATCCTCACAGCTCATCAGTACAGCGCTAATATTAGATTCGCAGAGGATAAATAATATATGACTGTGGGTACTGTTATATTGTCTGTCCACATGTCTTGCTACAGCATTTGTATTCAGTCAGTTGATTAAAGGGTTATAGCACCGCAACATAGATGTTAATTAGCTTCAGCATTAAGATAGTGGGCTGAAAGGCTAAGCTATGTGGTTGTTTTAAATGCACAAGGTTTAATTCTCATTATTTTGTCTTTAGTTTGACAGTAAATTTAGACGGGGAGTGAGATTTAACAGCTTGAAGCCTGATTTTTGAAGAATTGCTCACTATTTTCCAAAGCGCTCCTTATTGGGAAGTGAGTTGAGTTTACTGCCACCATACAACGCTCATATCTCAATCTGCGCTTGCAAGTAAAATAAAAAAAACAAAAAAAAACAAAAAACGGCTGAAGGACAGCCGAATGACTGCTCGTGTCTTGGAAAACTCGTAAGTCGAGTCACTAGTAACTCGAGGCACCACTCTATTTTTAAACTTTTAAACGTTTTCAGTGATTTTACCTATTGTTGTATATTTTTTAATTTGCTTTTTAAAGAATAATTTGTTTAGCAATAAAATATAGGTTGTTTAAACTATCAATAGGTGCATCAAGCCATTATTCAACCAAATCACACTGATGTAATTTTGAGATGCTGGATTAAAATGTGATCATACTAATCGTAACCAGTTGAAGAAAGTTGAACATACATTGACTGTATCACATCATCCTATTGTAAACACGTGGATACAGATACCTGTACATCTGACTAACACAAATTGGCATCCAACACACAAAGCTCTAGAATAGTTACATCATTAGCAACAAGGTAAATTCAGGTGAATGTTAGACATGTTTAGCATTGATGCCCAGTCATTTACAGTGTTGCTTTGTGGTTTCATAAAGAGGTGGCTCGTTTGGCTACATACTGATTGTTGGGTTTGTGTTGTGAGGTTGTGCCTTGGATTGTAGTGTGTTGACAACTTTGAAGCATGGCAGTGACATTTAGGACGACTCTCGGGTTACTCCATCCTGTGCCCATGACCAGAGTGTCTGAATATAGATGAGCTTCAAACCAACAACTTGGAGAGCCTACAACTCAAATCATATTTCAGTACACTGATATAGAGTTCAACTTGACAACATGGATACATACTGTATAATTGTTACAACTTATGATTGTAATGTTTCCATCATTTAATTTCATGCTGTTAGGTTATTTTGTTGTCTCCCATTGAAGAATGATTGAAGCAATTTTATTTTAGGCTTTAACTAGAGCTAGGATGGCATTGATGCAAATATACAAATCTCTACTTTTACTTGCCGCTACAAAATGTCAATTGCCAAAAAGTGATATTTAACTTAAGTAAGTTGAATGCTATAACTGAGAATTCTAACTGGCCTCTTTGATCAGTTGTAGTTTTATTGATGTGTAAGACTATATGCATTTTACACCTTCCTGTTTTGTGATTGTCAGTTACACACACGGTAAACCTTGAGGGCTCTATTTCTGTGACCGGCATAAATATCTGCGTGGAGGCGGCTTAGACCAGCTTTTGGTAATTTGACAGACGAGTGTATTTAAAAGTGTGTCTGCACCGCTGTTGGCGTGAACACAGCCAACTTCGTTCGCCACCAATCAAAGCGGCTCCTCTCATTCCCATTAAATGTGGCGCAATGAGTCTCGCATGGAAACATCTCTGTGTGGAAGAGGACGATGCGTAAATGCAGCGATCTGTTCTTGACTGGTGCATTGTCACTGTTGGTGTGGCAACAGACAATGTAAGCGGGTACCCATAGTAAAAACAGAATAACCTGGTGATAACCCCTCGCGACTTAAAATATGTCCGCGGACCTCATGTGCACCCCCCCACCCCCGCAAAGAGCTCCGTGCCAGCAATGGGATCATTTAAAAATATAATAATAATATGTTCAATGAATTGATTTCTACAATGATTCAGAGAGTTTGATGCCCGCTGCTCACGTTTTTATGAATGGAATACGTGTGACATCCACCACACATTTTGGAGCTTATCTATGTCTGTGTGCTCCCTGATCAAATTCACCAAAATAATGTGAGACCAGCCGTCTCCCTTGCACCAAAAGTTATACGTGATCTCACCAGGCGTCATTTTAGACTGACTCTCTGTGACAAAATTGTCATTGCGCTGGGCGCATGTCAAAGGTCACACCTTCACTGCGCCAGAACGCCCAGCTTGTTGCAGACCAGTCTGCCAAATTGGCAAATGTGCAGTGAGGATTCCACGAAAATCAGGATACGCCAGTTTTTGCACTCTGCCGCAGAGCCGCCATCTACGAAAATAGAGCCCTTAGTGTGTCTTAGGGAAAGGTTCACAGTGGTAGTCTCATCCCTACTAACTGATGCTGGCAGCTTTAGAGGCCGGATTTAAAATGCTACACAGGCGTTCATGTTGCTAAACAATTTCTTGATCCCCTGAAAGGCATGATATGCACCACCAGACAGAAACAGGAAGCATTATGACAAAAAGCTATCTCATTAAGCTTTCTGGACCGTCATCCACAGATTGCAAAATGTTTAGTCATGTGCTTCAATACCATCAGTCCAAGACTATCTGAGTTTAAAAACCACCATGCTCATTTGTTGTGAAACTACACATCATCAGCTCATTCTGTCTTCATCCTGATGTTCAGCCTACCTGGTCTTCTCTGTTGCGCCATTTGATGGTGGCATGGTATCATTATATCATGCCACTGGGGAAACCAGGAGAAGCCACTGTATTCATTGTCATGTGATAGCACCTTCCCCCTTTTTTTTTGCCAGTCTCTGTTTAAAGCACATTCATAATCATAAGCATTTGTCCCCACTTAATAGACCATGAGTTGTACCATAATAATACCATAAACAACTGGAAAATGCCCAATAGGAGATATTGTAATTGTATACAGCCATGCGTTTCTTGTTCACCTTGTTCTTTAGCTATAATGAAATATTATGACCATGAGCGTTCCAATGTGCCCTATGATTGACTAGAGACCAGTATATGGTGTACCAGGCCTCTTTTCTGAAGCCGGCTAGAATAGGCTCCAGTTACTGTACTCATGACCCTTAAGTGGTCAAGCAATAAAGAAAATTATAGATCATCCAATATCCAATTGGTAGTCTCAAATTCTAATGCATTTATTGCTGATTTGTATGTCGTATGTGTTTTGCTTCTTGCACGCACAGGCTGGGGTTAAGGGAAAGCTTGGCAGACTTCTGGGAATTTTTGAGGTAAGCCTATAAAACTGTCATGGGAAATTTTTGTTGAATCAACACAAAAAAAAAAGAAGATTTTAATTAATACACAAAACGGCTCCTCATCAGCTTATCTGGTTGCCTTGCTTACGACTTCGGACGTTCCGCCGCACTGTGCTTTACGGAGACTTGGCTTTGTGAGGGTGTCACCGATGGCGCCATAATGCTTCCCAGCTTCCATCTTCACCGGGCAGACTGCGTCATGGAATTTTCAGGGAAAACAAAAGGCGGCGGGATATGCTTCTATATCAACGAAAAATAGTGTATGGACATTACGGCGCTCGGCACACACTGCAGCCCGCATTTAGTCGCTGTTTTTGAACTATAAGCCATTCTACTCGTCTCGTGAGTTTGCATCTTTCATTCTCGCCGGTGTTTACATTCCGCCTCAAGCTAACACGAATGCCGCACTGCTAACGCTTGCTGAACAAATACACGAAATTGAAAGAAAACACCCAGACTCACCCCACATTATTCTTGGGGACTTTAACAAAGCTAAACTCAACCACGAACTCCTTAAATACAAGCAGCACATCGACTGTCCTACCAGGGAAAATAACATTTTAGACCACTGCTATACTACGCCAAATAACGCATACCGTGCCATACCTCGTGCAGCTCTGGGCTCTTCTGATCACTGCTTAATTCACTTAATACCAACATACAGGCAAGAACTTACCGTAATTTCGTTTAATTTCTTGTGTATAATTTTTTCCCCCAACAAATTGTCAAAAGTCAATAGAGTGCATTAGACATGGGTATAAAATAAAAAAAACCTTCACATTTCATAAATGTATGCCGCCATCTAGTGGTTATGAAAAAGCTGTACACTGTCATTCCAATATGCCATCGCCACCTAGAGGTTATGAAAAAGGTGTAGCCTACACTTTCATTCCAATATGACCTGGAGGTACATATGCCTGCATATTTATACATTTATATTCATAAGTTTACATAACCAGGCAGAATTTGTGAAATAGTTTTTTTTTATGACTGATGACGGAACAACAACCATTTCTTTATGGTTATGTTTTGGTTACTAATAATGCTTTTCTGAAATGCTTGACAGTTTAATTTGAAGCCCATTAAAATAAAATTTAATGTGTTTTGCCTGGATCTTCATTTTTTCTTTAAAGAATTGTATCCATCTTACAAATTCTGCCTGGGTAATCAAACATGATCACAACTGTGTGTTTTCTCATTTACTAAATAAAAGTAGGGCTTTGAATTTCAAAATAAGAGCAAGTAAATAAAAAAAGTATTACATGTTCGAATAAAGTGCTTAACTTCAGAATAATTCTTTAAAAAAAATACAGATAATATTTCATGTTTTGATCGTATGGGTAGAAGCAAAATCATGTATTGTAAAAATGCATTATGCATGGGTAGAAGCGTTTTCCAGAATTTTGAGGTCAACTTTGGGGGTGCGTATTATACATGGGTGTGCATTATACATAGGAAATTACAGTAAATGCGGGAAGCCTACGGTGAAAACAGTGAAAAAGTGGACCAACGACGCAAAGATAGAACTTCAAAGCTGCACAGACTGGAGTGTCTTTGAAAATTCAGCTGGCAGCCTGGATGAATATACGGACACTGTCACATCCTATATCAGTTTCTATGAAGAGGTGTGTGTACCAACAAAGTCATTTCGCACGTTCAATAACAACAAACAATGTTTCACTGCCAAACTTAAGCAACTTCGCCAGGCTAAAGAAGACTCATATCGAAGTGGGGATAGGGCCCTGTATAATCACACTAGAAACCAGCTGACTAAAGAAATTAACATTACAAAGAGAAACTATGAAGTAAAGTTAGAAAAACAGTTTACCGCTAACGACTCTAAATCAGTCTGGCATGCATTACAATCGCTAACCAATTACAAGCGACCAACCCCCCAAGCTGAGAACGATAAAAGAATAGCCGACGACTTGAACACCTTCTACTGCAGATTTGAAAAGGGCACTTTCACAGACCACACCCACCCAGCCGCACCACCAACCACCATCACACTTCTGACTTCTGCGTTGACCATCCTCGAACAAGATGTGAGACGCATCTTCAAACAACAAAAGATTAACAAAGCGGTAGGCCCAGATCTTGTGTCCCCATCCTGCCTCAAAGTCTGCGTGGACCAGCTCGCTCCAGTCTTCAGACAACAGATCTTCAATAGATATCTGGCCTCGTGCTGGACCAGCGTAATAGGTCCCGTGATGGACCCCCTGTAGTTTTCCTACCAAGCAAACAGGTCTGCGGATGACGCAGTCAACGTGGGACTGCCCCAGGGTTGTGTCCTCTCTCCGCTGCTGTTCTCTGTCTACACCAACGACTACATTTACACACACCCTGAAGTTTGCAGATGACACCACAGTCATCAGCCTCATCAAAGACGGTGACGAGTCTGCGTATCGACAGGAAGTGGAGCGGCTGGACCTGTGGTGCGGTCGACACAACTTGGAGCTGAACACGCTCAAGACTGTAGAGATGATCGTGGACTTCAGGAGGCATCCTTCGCCACAGCTGCCCCTCATGCTCTCCAACTGCCTTGTGTCAACCGTCGAGACCTTCAAGTTCCTGGGAATTACAGTCTCTCAGGACATGAAGTGGGAGATCAACATCAACTCCATCCTCAAAAAGGCCCAGCAGAAGATGTACTTCCTGTGGCTTCTGGGGAAGCACGGCCTGCCACAGGAGCTGTTGAGGCAGTTCTACACAGCTGTCATCGAATCAGTCCTGTGTTCTTCCATCACAGTCTGGTTTGGTGCTGCTACAAAAAAGGACAAACTCCGACTGCAACGGACAATCAAAACTGCTGAAAAGATTGTCGGTACCCCCCTACCCACCCTTGAGCACTTACACGCTGCCAGAACTAAGACAAGAGCATGCAAAATCCTCTTGGACTCTCCACATCCTGGTCACCACCTCTACCAGCTCCTTCCCTCAGGTCGGCGCTAGCAAACAATGCAAACTAAAACAAGCAGATATTCCAACAGCTCTTGCCATTAACTTCTTAAACAGTTAACTTAAAATTCCATTGCAAAATGCTGCCAATTTTTTTATTGTATTTTATTTTTAATTTTTTTATTTATTTTTTGTTTGTTTTTGTTTTTTTTGTCTTGAGTTTGTTGTCATATTTCTTTCGGGCCAATTATACATTACTCGTGCACTCACTATAGTAGTCTCGCCACGCTGCACACATTTGCATATCTGTTGTTGACCTATACAGGCCACTCATGTACCTGAGTAGCATTTGCAACATTTGCACAATTGACATTGTCCCAGATTATCGCACTACTAGTCATTTTAAACTGCATACATTTCTTGAAGTCTCAGTGCCCTTTGCAGAATGGTCACTGCACCGGACTATTGTTCTATTAGTCATTTCAAACTGCGCTAATTGCTAGAGGACTCTGCATCTTTTTACACAATTGTCAAAAAATTATAATAATAATCATAATAAATTGTACCGGAATTACCACATTAATGGTAACCTTTTATTGCTCAGTTGCACAGTTTCTTTTTCTTTTTTATGTCTTTATGTCTCAAAAGTATTCTCTGTCAATTGACTGTCTGTTGTCGTACTAGACCGGCTCCAACTACTGGAGAAAAATTCCTTGTGTGTTTTTGACATACTTGGCAAATAAAGATTATTCTGATTCTGAGTTAAAGTCCCTGTTAATTTTGTCATTGTCTTAAGTGTCTTTTGTTTCTGGGTTGTTGTGTTCCTCTTGTGTCTATCAAAGAAACAACAGTAATTCTTGTTTGTGCACCACATTTATATAATGGCAATGTTTTTAAAACTTTACAGCACAACCAAGACAGAAAGCACAGGACATATGTCTATATCCTCATTGTCACAGAGATACTGGAGGACTGGGAGGACTCTGTCAACATAGGTATGCATTTTATTTACTATTGCTGCCTATACTCTCATATAAATCAGATTTCTGGACTGCAGTCTGTGTTTGCTTATAGTTTGGTATAGAACCTTTTGCTTTGTTGCTTGACAATTTGGTTGCTTATGGACAATGTTGTTTGAGTTGAAAATAAAAAAATAATATAATATGTAGGAGACCTTGATAAGCTTAAATAAGAGTTGATATTCTTGCAAGAAGGCACAACAACCATACAGCAAAAGCAGCGTACACAGGAATGGTTCAAAGAATACTTCTCTGAGCTTTTTTTTTTTTTTTTGTGTAAGTTACGCCTGTACATTGGGGTTCACCCTGGTGGACGAGAGGGTAGCCAACCTCCACCTTCGGGTGGGGGGACGGGTCCTGACTGTTGTTTGTCCCTATGCACCAAACAGCAGTTCAGAGTACCCACCCTTTTTGGAGTCCTTGGAGGGGGTGCTGGAGAGCGCTCCCGCTGGGTACTCCATTGTTCTGCTGGGGGACTTCAATGCTCACGTGGGCAATGACAGTGAGACCTGGAAGGGTGTGATCGGGAGGAACGCCCCCCCCCCCCCCCGATCAGAACCCGAGCGGTGTTCTGTTATTGGACTTCTGTGCTCATCATGGATTGTCCATAACAAACACCATGTTCAAGCATAAGGGTGTCCACACGTGCACTTGGCACCAGAACACCCTCGGTCGCAGTTCGATGATCGACTTTGTGGTCATGTCATCGGACTTGCGGCCGCATGTCTTGGACACTCGGGTGAAGAGAGGGGCGGAGCTGTCAACTGATCACCACCTGGTGGAGAGTGCCCTGTCGTGTCGGCAATCCCCGAACCCGTTGGTGGACACCAATGGTGAGGGATGCCGTCAAGCTGAAGAAGGAGTCCTATCGGGCGTTTTTGGCCTGTAGGACTCCTGAGGCAGCTGATGGGTACAGGCTGGCTAAGCAGAATACAGCTTTGGTGGTCACTGAAGCAAAAACTCTGATGTGGAAGGAGTTCGGTGAGGCCATGGAGAAAGACTTCCGGACGGCTTCGAGGAAATTCTGTTCCACCATCCAGCGTCTCAGGAGGGGGAAGCAGTGCACCATCAACACTGTGTATAGTGGGGATGGGGCGCTGCTGACCTCGACTAGGGACGTTGTGAGCCGGTGGGGAGAATACGACGAAGACCTCCTCAATTCCACCGACACGGCTTCCCATGAGGGAGCAGAGTCTGGGTTCTCTGAGGCGGGCTCTCCTATCTCTGGGGTTGAGGTCACCGAGGTGGTTAAAAAGCTCCTCTGTGGCAGGGCCCCAGGGGTGGATGAGATTCGCCCGGAGTTCCTCAAGGCTCTGGATGTTGTAGGGCTGTCTTGGTTAACACGCCTCTGCAACATCGCGTGGACATCGGGGACAGTGCCTCTGGATTGGCAGACTGGGGTGGTGGTCCCCCTTTTTAAGAAAGGGGACCGGAGGGTGTGTTCCAACTACAGGGGGATCACACTCCTCAGCCTCCCTGGTAAGGTCTATTCAGGGGTGCTGGAGAGGAGGGCCTGTTGGGAAGTTGAATCTCAGATTCACGAGGAGCAGTGTGGTTTTCGTCCTGGCCGTGGAACAGTGGACCAGCTCTACACCCTTGGCAGGGTCCTCAGTATTGCATCTCTGCTTGTTGCTGATGATGTGGTTCTGTTGGCTTCATCAAGCCATGACCTCCAACTCTCACTGGAGCAGTTCGCAGCTGAATGTAAAGTGGCTGGGATGAGAATCAGCACCTCCAAATCTGAGACCATGGTCCTCAGTCGGAAAAGGATGGCATGCCCTCTCCAGGTCGGGGATGCGATCTTGCCCCAAGTGGAGGAGTTCAAGTATCTTGGGGTCTTGTTCACAAGTGAGGGAAGAATGGAACGGGAGATCGACAGGCGGATCGGTGCAACGTCTGCAGTGATGCAGACTTTTTATCGATCTGTTGTGGTAAAGAAGGAGCTAAGCCGAAAGGCGAAGCTCTCGATTTACCAGTCGATCTATGTTCCTACCCTCACCTATGGTCACGAGGTGTGGGTCCCAGATACAAGCGGCCGAAATGAGATTCCTCCGCAGGGTGTCTGGGTCATCCGGGAGGATCTCAGAGTAGAGCCGCTACTCCTCCACATCGAGAGGAGCCAGATGAGCTGGCTGGGGCATCTGATTCGGATGCCTCCCGGACGCCTCCCTGGTGAGGTGTTCCAGGCACGTCCCACCGGGAGGAGACCCCGGGGACGACCCAGGACACGCTGGAGAGACCACATCCATCGGCTGGCCTGGGAACGCCTCGGGATCCCCCCGGAAGAGCTGGATGAAGTGGCTGGGGAGAGGGAAGTCTGGGTGTCCCTGCTAAAGCTACTGCCCCCGCTACCCGACCTCGGATAAGCGGTAGAAAATGGATGGATGGATGGTTGAATGTGTAAGTTACGCCCTACTATCTTTATTCAGATTGGACTACGCTCTATCTGACTATTTATTGTCTTCTCACATTCCAGGAATCTGGTCCCGTTTGTCTCAATTTTCTGATTAACTCTAACAGGAACTATGCCCCAATCTCAAGCATACCCTAGCAATCATTAGTTAGTTTTAAGCATTTCAGCAAGCGTGAGACATAGTTACATGAGAATGATATCGCATTGTATTCTATGTTAAATCAAATGCAGTGGAACTTTTTATTACACGTCAGAGTTTTCCAAACCTTTGAGCTCATAAACCAATCCGTTTGTGGTCCTGACTACAAATTTGGAAAATCCCATATAGGTTATAGTTAAAGTAGCTACCATGACGGCACAGTGCATACTGAATATCATGTATGAACAGCCTCAATGAAACTGTATGAGACTGAACTACAACCAGTGCTGCTTGTCATCCATTATAAACACAGAACAACAAAATCAAAACATGACAAGTGTAATTCAGCCACCTTTACTGGACGATCAGTGTAGAGCAGCATGCTAACAACGTACCTTCAATTCTCTGATCTTGTATGCAGGAAGAAAACGTAAATGGTTCAAGGTTGACGAAGCCATCCGGGTGCTGCATAGCCACAGGCCTGTCCATGCTGAATATCTGCACAGATTCAAGAACACCTGTAACTCCACCTGCAGCCCAGCATGTCACCCAAGCAACGGCAACACAGTGGGCTTACAAGTGATGGACAACAACACTCCTCTCTGCGTTGTTAGTGCCACACAAACCTCGGATCTCCTCAACCGATAAGAGAGATTCTTGTAGGACTCCGAGATGGACTTATCTGAAACACACTGTTACCTACATTACTTGCACAGTTGTAAACTATGAAGTATGGACTCCCATGATTTAAACCCATTTTAAAATGGGCTTGGAGAGTGCCAAAATGTTTTCCAATAATAGTTACAGTTGAATGTGTATTTTTATACAACCCCAATTCCAGTCAAGTTGGGACATTGTGTTAATCATAAATAAAAACAGAATACAATGATTTGCAAATCATGTTCAACCTATATTTAATTGAATACACTACAAAGACAAGATATTTAATATTCAAACTGATAAACATTGTTTTTAGCAAATAATTAACTTAGAATTTTATGGCTGCAACACGTTCCCAAAAAGCTGGGACAGGGTCATGTTTACGGCGGCACGGTGGACGACTGGTTAGAGCGTCAGCCTCACGGTTCTGAGGACCCGGGTTCAATCCCCGGTCCTGCCTGTGTGGAGTTTGCATGTTCTCCCCGTGCCTGTGTGGGTTTTCTCCGGGTTCTCCGGTTTCCTCCCACATCCCAAAAACATGCATTAATTGGAGACTCTAAATTGCCCGTAGGTGTGAATGTGAGTGTGAATGGTTGTTTGTTTGTATGTGCCCTGCGATTGGCTGGCAACCAGTTCAGGGTGTACCCCGCCTCCTGCCCGATGACAGCTGGGATAGGGTGCAGCACGCCCGCGACCCTAGTGAGGAGAAGCGGCTCAGAAAATGGATGGATGGAGGGTCATGTTTACCACTTTGTTACATCACCTTTTCTTTTAACATTCAATAAACGTTTGGGAACTGAAGACACTAATTGTTGAAGCTTTGCAGGTGGAATTCTTTCCCATTCTTGCTTGATGTACAGCTTCAGCTGTTCAACAGTCCGGAGTCTCTGTTGTTGTATTTTACCTTCATACAAAATGCGCCACACATTTTCAATGGGAGACAGGTCTGGACTGCAGGCAGGCCAGTCTAGTACCCGCCCTCTTTTACTACAAAACCACGCTGTTGTAACACATGCAGAATGTGTTTTGGCATTGTCTTGCTGAAATAAGCAGGGGCTTCCATGAAAAAGACGTTGCTTGGATGGCAACATATGTTTCTCCAAAACCTGTATGTACCTTTCAGCATTAATGGTGCCTTCACAGATGTGTAAGTTATCCATGCCATTGGCACTAACACAGCCCCATACCATCACAGATGCTGGCTTTTGAACTTTGCGTCCATAACAGTCCGGATGGTTCTTTTTCTCTTTGGCCCGGAGGACATGACGTCCACAATTTCCAAAAACAATTTGAAATGTGGACTCGTCAGACCACAGAACACTTTTCCACTTTGCATCAGTCCATCTTAGAGGAGCTCGGGCCCAGAGAAGCCGGCGGCATTTCTGGGTGTTGTTTATCAATGGCTTTTGCTTTGCATAGTAGAGTTTCAAGTTGCACTTACGAATGTAGCGCTGAACTATATTTATTGACACTGGTTTTCTGAAGTGTTCTTGAGCCCATGTGGTGATATCCTTTGCACATTGATGTCAGTTTTTGATGCAGTGCTGCCAGAGGGATCGAAGGTGACGGGCATTCAATGTTGGTTTTCGGCCTTGCCGCTTACATGCAGTGATTTCTCCAGATTCTCTGAACCTTTTGATGATGTTATGGACCGTAGATGATGAAATCGTTGAGGAACATTGTCCTTAAACTGTTCGACTATTTTCTCACGCACTTGTTCACAAAGAGGTGAACCTCGCCCCATCTTTGCTTGTAAATGACTGAGCAATTCAGGGAAGCTCCTTTTATACCCAATCATAGCACCCACCTGTTCCCAATTAGCCTGTTCACCTGTGGGATGTTCCAAACAGGTGTTTGATGAGCATTCCTCAACTTTCTCAGTCTTTTTTGCCACCTGTCCCAACGTGTTGCAGCCATAAGATTCTAAATTAATGATTATTTGCTAAAAACAATAAAGTTCATCAGTTTGAACATTAAATATCTTGTCTTTGTAGTGTATTCAATTCAATATAGGTTGATCATGATTTGCAAATCATTGTATTCTGTTTTTATTTATGTTTAACACAACGTCCCAACTTCATTGGAATTGGGGTTGTAGTAATTATCACCAACGGGTTGAGCAAATGTGTGTCCGTTTACTGCTTTCTTGTAGTTTTTGGAGTGTTACGTCTGCACTTTGAAGGTAATTTTCATTCTTGATGATAAATAATACAGTATTTCATTGTTGTTACAGCCAGCGTTTGCTTGGTTTCCTGGCGGCCAGTACTAAGAAGTGCTCAGTGCTAAGAAGTCATAATGCTCAAAGTGCCTTGGTGACAAATCATTAAGGAATATATCTTGTGCTTAAAAGAATACTATACTATCTTTGTGAACTGCTATGACTGTAAAGGTGCAGAGCAAATTAATATTACCTCATGTAAGAGACAGCTAAAGGCAAAGTCTATGCGGATATAATTGCCTCACATGTAATCACCACTCATAATTAATTACATTTGTCGGTTCTATTCAGTATTTATACTAGAATCACATCTGAATTAGGTCTATCACTGTTGAATATTTTTAGAACTCAATTATTCTATCAATTATTACATTGAATAATAAGATAAATTATTGTGCATTGCAAGTTGATTGCAAAATAATTTTAAACAATTTAGCAATATCACAGGCATGAGAGGCGGCACGGTGGACGACTGGTTAGAGCGTCAGCCTCACAGTTCTGAGGACCAGGGTTCAATCCCTGGCCCCGCCTGTGTGGAGTTTGCATGTTCTCCCCGTGCCTGCGTGGGTTTTCTACGGGCACTCCGGTTTCCTCCCACATCCCAAAAACATGCATGAATTGGAGACTCTAAATTGCCCGTAGGCATGACTGTGAGTGTGAATGGTTGTTTGTTCCTATGTGCCCTGCGATTGGCTGGCAACCAGTTTAGGGTGTACCCCGCCTCCTGCCCGATGACAGCTGGGATAGGCTCCAGCACGCCCGCGACCCTAGTGAGGAGAAGCGGCTCAGAAAATGGATGGATGGATGGACATGCATGAGAGGAAGTGATGTACTCTACTCGCCAACCTTTCTCAAAATGAGCGCTACTGTACTACGTGGGTACTGATTAACGCGAAGGGCTACTAGTTTGATGAACACTTCTGAGGCTGCTTCAGGTTCAACTACATACCAATTACAGGTTATTTGTACCAAGACTTCAAAATAACGATGATTTTCATAATAGATTAAATGGACTATTTTTTTTTTTCCCATAAATTCATTATGATTCAGTTACTGGTTTGATGTCAGACAATATAGGCAACAATGTTGATCATTGTTTTCCAAAGTAAAAGCAGATGTTTGCAAATGTCTTATTTTGATTAAACACAAAGCACTGGGTTACAATAAATTTTTTTGGGTAATTTGTCTATGTTTTTTCAACTGATTCAGGACAATTTTGCATTACTGAATCTGAAAATTATGTCTGTTCCTCTTGTTCGGGTCAGGGTTTTATGCCAAGTTTTTAACATTTTAATAATCAACTGTTACAAACTTTGCTTGCTGTAATTTGAATAGTAGACATTGATAAAATTAAGTAGATGTAAATTGAGTGTTACGTCATCATTGTTAAAAATTCAGGGCATGAACCTCCGTTTATTTGAACCTTTAAAGCGAAAGTACCTGTACATGGAAACAAACACATATGGTCATAGTTCAAAAAGTTGACCTGATTGACCAAAACCAGTGAGATATTTGGATTCAGCATATCAAAGTTGTCCTTTATCAGCAAACATCTTAGACAAAATAAATTTGTTGTTGACCAGTGTAATCAATCTGCTTTTAAGAAGGACTACAGAAATCAGAGACTGAACACAGACAAGTTGGACAATTTTAATTTAAATACTGGCTCTAAACGATTAATTGATTATCAAAATAGTTGTTGATTAATCACTTAATTGTGACAACCGTAATCTCAACAAAGTCTAAAAAAACCCCACACAAATCCAATTGTATACAATGTGTCCCAAAAATGTATATAATTAAAATTGGAATATCTGAGTAGTTACATTTTCTAGACAAATAAAACAAAACTGGCTTCATGTTGAAATATAAAAGATGTATTGATCACAATTCCAGAAACAGATTGAAACTGATATAGATTTTTATAACTGATTTCACAAAGCTCCATGATTTGACTGTGAATGGACTATAACATTTTGTCAAATCCTTGGAACACTATTAAAAATAATTGCTTATGTGTTTTTTTTTTGTGACTAATCTGATTCTGAATGATTTTCAAGAGGGCAGTCCCAATGTCTTTTAAGATTTTCCAATCTGCATTAAAACTCACAAATTTGAATTGCACATTAGGAATTTTTTACATTTTAATTTTGAATGAAGTGAACCTTGAATTTAAAACAGAATTTTCAGTATTTAGTGTGCTTAAATAGCATTTATTTATAAAATATTCCAGCAGAAACAAAACCCCTACTGTACTGTCATGAACAATTACTTTGCATGCATCATGTGGAAAGTGATACTGTTTTGTCAACAAAATTCACACACTTCGCAAATGTATAATTTTTCTTATTCATTGAAATAAGCTCTTGATCACGAGAGAACATGGACTTGTTCCTATAAACGTTTGCTGCTGTTTACTCTCTTGTTGTGTATGAAAATCTTCGATTTAAAAAAAAAATCTCCAGGAACAATACAACAGTTAAATTGTTTTGTATTGCCAGCCTCCATGACTTGTGGTGTCCTGGTTAGAATAGCCATCACCCTCCCAAGACCCGCCCCTTCTCTGTTCCTGCCTGGTCTTGGTCTTGGTCAGGTGTCTGTGGTACAGCGACGTAAACTTTCCTTCTGAGAAACCGATTCGGGTTCGTGTACGGACAAACGCTGACAAGGCCATGCTCAGACGAATATTACAAATGGTAAGCTTCTGCGGCAACAATTTGTAGTGTAGTACGTTTGTTGGGTCAAAGTATGATTTATTTTTGTTTGTGTCACACGAAGGCCCGTCCTTTTCTGGTTTCTTTTGGGGATATACCTTTTTGTTAACAACTGGTCTCGGATGGGCGGGGAAATGGGTTTCGTCCAACGATTGTACGCACGTTGGCGAAAAACAACAGCTCCCGCTCGGTCGCGGTCAATTTATCAAGCGCTTCCTATGTTGTGTTGGCGAAGTTAGCATTAGATGCTAACCCGTTCAAATTGACGAGGGCTACTTTATTCAGTGGTGTATGAACATAGTACGTGCATTTTACAACACGACACTAATTCCGCAGCGTGACAACGTCCGCGGCGTGTTCTAAATGAACGAAATCAGCAGATAGCATAGCTGGTCAACAGATGCACATATTTTATTGGTTTCCGTTTGCGCTAGTGCTGGGTTGATTCATCGACCATTCCTCAAATGCTAATTGGTGTTAGCCCCACACTCACCGATGCTACATCGGTTTGACCACCTATTTAAATTACCCTGCGAAGAAGATTGAATAAATCTAATTCATTGCAACGGATATCGGTGTCATGACTGTGGTAGTGCGTATACAGTGTTTTCTTCCTAACTTGAACACTGAAATCCCAGCTCATTAACCACGAGGCAACATCGCCCTACATTTGGCTTCATAACTGGTTCCTGTAATACTGAACTGCATTTGAAAGGTTTAGGGTTATGGGTGAGCTGGAGTCTGTCCTAGCCTACTCTGGGCAAGATACTTCACAACAGTAAAACAATTTTGCTATATGTAATATCCATATTCTTTTCTTTTTTCTTTGTTATGAAGTCAAACGGTGCGGTTCTGGTTAATGTTTGAAATGAGTGATGGGTGTGTAATGATGCAAATTTACCACTCCCTTCCACGCTTCCAATCGTGTTATGGGGTCAAAGTTCTAAGTCCTGACACAGATATTGAGTTTACCCATGTATCAATTGAATTCTATCAATTTGTGTGTGTGTGTGTATGTGTGTGGTGAATGGGCGTATGTAGTAGTTGAGACTACTACTCCTTCAGTTGTGGTGCAATGAGATGACCCTCTCTTCTCTATGGCACTTTTACACTGATTGGATCTTGGCCAATGTTCCAGCACGTAGCCATTACAAGAGCATTTGTATAACTGCACCACTCAGAGCTATCAGTGAATACGGCCTGTTGTGATATGTGATGATGGCTGTGGGAATATATCACTGTGCTGTAACCTTATGAGGCTGGTGATGAGATCCAACACTTTCATCTTATTGTTTGGACCTTGGACTTCCACCCACACACTCTTCTGTATTCCAATTGATTCAAATAGCTGGTGTCATGTCCCAAATTGGTCAGTCACTCTTTATACTAATGAGACAATAAAAACGGAACAAAGAGTAGCACAGTTCCAGAGAAAGAACCTCATACATACAACATAGAAAATGACAATAAATAAGGTTAAAATGCATTACAAATAAGTCAAGACATCAAGGGTCCAACTTTTAAATCAGTCCAGCATGTGGGACCTCTTACTCCACCTCCTTACCTGTATGCCCTGCACTGCTATTTAGGAGGATAGCAATGCATTTATTGTTTATTATTGTAGTTAACCTGTAGGTGACATTAGTGTAGAACTGTACTTTATCTTATTAAAGCTGGGTCTCATATTAAACACCTTTCACACTCTTACATTTGTCCGCTTTTGTATTGAATGTCATTAGTTCGTGCAGGTGTACTCAATAGTTGCTCTGGCCTGTCATCAAAGTAACTCATTTTTTGCTTTAAGGCGATTGAAATGACTGCCTTATTTCCAAGTTTAAGTAACAGATCCTTGAAAGTATTTTAGGGGTCGACACTAACCTTTGTACTAGTAGCAGTGGTTCGACCAACTTTTCCAGTTTATCGCACCAGCACATGATTTGGTCGCACCATTTTTTGAGGAGGTACAGCATGACCATGGCGTACCATAGTTTCATATGAAGTAAAGATTGACAGTGACTTAAGATATATTTGCAAAATGTTTCACTGTGAACAAGAAGTTTGTGCGCAACAAGCAGTGGCAGACAAAACATGTCAATTAAAAACAAACAAACAAACAGGTTTTACTTTTATTTAATCATTTGTTCGACTCAGAGGGCCCAGTTCTTATAGTGAGAGCTCCTATCCCTTTCCCCCTGGGACAACCACTTAACTATGAGCATTACCACAGCTATATGATTGACATAAATCTAAAAATGATTGCATAAGTGTACAACCACCATATAAAAGTATTGTTTATGATTATTCACACAACTTTGAGGAGAAGAATGTTGTGGAAAAAAGGCAACTTCCATCCATCCCTCCATTTTCTGAGCTGCTTCTCCTCACTAGGGTCGTGGGCGTGCTGGAGTCTATCCCAGCCAATCGCAGGGCACATACAAACAAACAACCATCCACACTCACATTCATACCTACGGGCAATTTAGAGTCTCCAATTAATGCATGTTTTTGGGATGTGGGAGGAAACCGGCGTGCCCGGAGAAAACCCACGCAGGCACGGTGAGAACATGCAAACTCCACACAGGCGGGGCCGGGGATTGAACCCGGGTCCTCAGAACTGTGAGGGTGATGCTCTAACCAGTCGTCCACCGTGCCGACAAAAGGCAACTTTCACCCAGTAAAGTAGCACTTGCGCAAGTGTGACGAGGATATTTTTGTATCGCACTACCTGAAAAAAATGTCGCATAAATGCCAGTTTGGTCGCAGTCTCGAGCCCTGTATTTGCTTTGCTTTCCAGACTCCTGGGAAAGGAGGCTCCCAGAATGCAGAGTCGGAGGAGCCCACCACAGACGTTAACCATGATCAAACCTCTGAGGTATCTGAATAATTTGTTAGCTTCCCCCCCCCCCCCCCCCCCCCCCCTTCTTTTTAAGCTGAGCTGCAACAATTAACTTATGAACATGTCTGCATTTGTGTTTAGGGCTTCATCTGTCCTCAATGCATGAAATCCCACAGCTCAGCAGAGGACCTGTTCAAGCATTACGAGCTGTTCCATGACACTGGAGAACTTCCTGCTCATATGGCCCCCACCAGGTAGGATTGATATTTATCCATTTATTTCTGTACCACTTATTAGGAATGGGTGTTTGGCTAAATTTCTTTCCTTGACTATTGGAGAAATTAAATTAATGCAGTGGTACCTTGACTTAACAGTGGCTCAACTTAGTTTTTCAATTTACAAGACATTGCTTGGTCGATTCTCTTGGTGTTGCGATCTAAAATTTTAGTTATGCGCCAGCTTTACATACGCTGCTGCCTGAGTAAAGTGGAGAAATTAAGGTACTGTAATGCCTTCATATGTGGGCAAGGACTGCCAGTCGCTGATGTACTTTCAGAGTTTTATTGAATCGTACAAACACACAAATACAAAAGGAAAATGCTCTCGAGGAGCGACAGTAGGCCAAAACTCATGCCCAGATGCTCACGTGCAGACTAAATGGCAAAGATCTTGAGGTCACTCACTAGGCCATGCCCCTTAAAGGCATACCTATTTATTTATTTGAAAAATATGTAAATAAATTAAAAGCACACACACACACACACACTACAGTTGTTGTGACTGATGTACAGTAATTTCACATGATAAAACCAGATTATTTCTTCACATTCTTTAAAAAAAAATTGTTATTGTGCTATTTTTCTTTATTACAAACAACAAAATATAGTGGTTTTGGGGGCTTTAACAGATAAATGGCATTTAATTCGTTGCAATGTGGAATTTTAATTGAATGAACTGTATGAGTAAATTGAGTTTCGAACTTGGTCACGGAGCGAAATAAAGTCGTAAGTCAAGGTACCACTATTCATTCATTCATTAATTCATCCTCCGTTCCGCTTATCCTCACTAGGGTCGCGGGCGTGCTGGAGCCTATCCCAGCAATCTTCGGGCAAGAGGCGGTGTACGCCCTGAACTGGTCACCAGCTAATCGCAGGGCACATAGAAACAAACAAGCATTCGCGCACACATTCACACCTGAGGGCAATAAAGACTCCTCAATCAAACTATTTGGGATGTGGGAGGAAACCAGAGTGCCCGGAGAAAACCCACGCAGGCACGGGGAGAACATGCAAACTCCACACAGGCGGGGCCGGGATTTGAACCCCGGTCCTCAGAACTGCGAGGCAGACGCTCTAACCAGTCGTTCACCGTGCCGCCAATCAAACTATAAATAATTAATTATCATTTAATTGATCATTGTTGTTTTCTATATATTTTAATGGGGTGGTAAAGGTTCTGATGCGCGTAGGAATTATTAATTTGGGTTGATGTAGCTCAATCCGCCACGTGCGAAACATCACGTGACTAACGGGAAAATGGGATAGCTGACTCCTTGTGTATGATACGCTAACAAGCATAACTACGATTGATGACATGATTATTTGAAGCTCAACTTGCAAAAACGTTTTTTTCTATATGGCTGGTGTCTTCAGACAAAAGTTATATAAATGTATATCATTTATTTATACAAATATGATATCTTGTAAACACAAATTAAGCCTAAAAATCTGCTATTGCCATGTTTAGTGGCTCTGTGATGACATCTTGTTAAGAAAAATATTGTAGATATTTAAAGTTCCTATGGGTGCAATATTGCAGTCCCCTTTGCCATTCACCCAAGTGACGATGAAGTGCTTTTACCTGTTTTGGCGAATGCGGAATTAGGTTGTGTTTATACCAAATTACCCATAGTCACGTTGGTCTTCTTACCTCTGCATATTAGAGACTGAATCAATAGAACATCTGCAATCCATTGTGCCTCAATTGCTTTAAATACGCGAATGATCCACAATCAATTCGATACAGCGGACTGAATTCTTAACAATTAATTTATCGATTGTCATGCCCATCCCTCTCGATTATCCTGTGCCGGGTCACAGGGAAGCTGGAGCCTATTCCATTTGGCTTAGGGCTAAATTTCGGGGTGCAGTCTTGACTAATTACCAATTAATTGCTGGTCAGTTTGATATTTATTGAACTATAATTATGAACAGCAGTAATTGTAAACAAAAAGGAACCTCCCTCCTCATTTTAGGGAAGATCTCACAATGTTGCGGCAGGAGGTTCAGGACCTTCATACATCGCTTAAGGTATGCTCAATTTCCTGAACCGTTCTTCTAGCTATACAGTAATTTTTGTTAATTCAAAGATTCTTTCATTTACTTTCTCTTTAGGAAGAAAGATGGTTCTCTGGGGAGCTGAAAAAAGAATTAGACAAAGTCCAAGGACACCTGAAGCAAGTAATTCCTTCAAGCTGTTTTAACATGTATAAAAAGTGGCTTCACTGATTAGAAATGTTGTGGAGTAGTTTGTCATAAACATTACGGTGATGCTTTGTCATGCGGTATAGTGTCACACTGTTTTCCCTTAATCCCACACAGAATGACGGACAGATGAGCTCAGAGGATTCAGGTGGGGGTTGCACAACTCCCACGTATGCATATGCAAGATTATAACAATGTTACTAATGTGTGTTTCTGCCCCCCTCAGTACTAGAAAAGAAATTAAATGAATCAGAGACAGAAAAGTTTAACATCAAGCAGATGAAAGACTTGTTTGAGCAGAAGGCCGCCCAGCTGGCCACAGAGATAGTAGGTTAGTGTGGGCATGGGACTGGCATTCCATTGATGCTCAAGCCATCCTTTGATTTTATTCTATGTTTGATATGTTCATAAACTACAGCATGATACAATTCATGTATTTAAAATGGTCTTGTTGCATCCACTAGATATAAAGTCCCGCTATGATGAAGAGAAGAGTATAAGGGAAGCTGCTGACCAGAAGCTCTCTAATCTAACTGAACTGCTGCAGGAAGAGAAGAAAGAGAATGAGAGACTTCAGACTGAACTGGTACACCACACATTAGCTTTCCTTTGGTTTCTCAATAGTCCTAAAACACATGAGCTTCGCTTAGAAGATAGGTAGGGAGCTGCGTTTGCAGGGTTTACCTGTTGTTACCTCAGCTGTTAGCCCATCGCGACAACCATGCTTCCGCATGCGGGCAAACCATCCCCGCTTGCTCGTCTGTCGGTGCTAAGTGAGTCCGCTATTTCATAGGCCGCTGGGTCTTGCCGCGAGCCTCGTAGTTACGAACTCAAAGTCACTGGATGATCATCATTTCAGCAGGTGCTGGTGATCATATCATAATTTACAGCGGATATTGACAGGTGCATGGCAAACGGCTGCTGGGGAGTGGTGACCAGCATGCTGCTGAATGATAGTGTGTTTGTCGTCGGTCCTGTTTTTTTGGGTATCAGACTGATGAGTGTGATGTAATTTTTTTCCCCCAATATTGGGGCGATAGTTATCGGTCGGATAGTTATCGTGCATCCTTAATAGATATTACTGTCATTATAAATCTTCAAACATCTGCTACTTTAGCGCACATGGCGCAGCATCTCATGCAAATGAGAGTGCGTATAACAATAGTCAAGCATATTTTTCCTCTGCTCTTGGGAACACCCACTATTACTGGATCTGAGTAGGGGCCATTTGTGCCTCCTCATTTTGCCGTTAATCACGCTGCATCTCTTCCAGTCGACCTCAGTGCTGCCTGGCATGTTGCGGCACAACGTGGCACTACACTGAAGGCGCGCAATTGTAAATTGAAATTTACCCGTAAAGTGTAGAAACCCAAAAAGGCCTAAAAGTCATTACAGTGGGGATCTGAATGATGACCCGTGGTATAATAGGGGAGTGCTGTATTATTGCGACACTAAGTGCCTCTGCTCTGTCTTCTAGCTGCAGCGTCCTGGAGTGGAGGATGTTGAGGTACTGCAAAAGGAGCTTGTGCAGGTGCAGACACTAATGGATAGCATGACTCGTGAGAGAGAGGAGGAGTCTAAGCGCCTCAGAATCCACTATGAGCAGCTGCAGGCTAAGTTTACTACCTCAGAGGTGAGATTGGGACACTATCTGCCCTGTTATTCTTTCACGTCACAACCTCCAGTAAATTTGCAACAACACATGTTGCCACCCTATTTGTCTGTATGTTTGTATTTTTGTCGCATATACAGCAGACCTCCTTTTTGCCAACATTTCTAGTTGGTAACAGAAATATTTCTGCAGTGGTACCTTGACTTATGAGTTTAATTTGTTCGGTGACCACACTCGTAGCTCAAATCACTCGTATGTCAAATCATCTTTCCATCCATTTTCTACCGCCTATCCGAGGTTGGGTCGCGGGGGCAGTAGCTTTAGCAGGGACGCCCAGACTTCCCTCTCCCCAGCCACTTCATCCAACTCTTCCGGGGGATCCCGAGGCGTTCCCAGGCCAGCCGAAGGACGTAGTCTTTCCATCGTGTCCTGGGTCGTCCCCAGGGTCTCCTCCCGGTGGGACATGCCCGGAACACCTCACCGGGGAGGTGTCCGGGAGGCATCGGAATCAGATGCCCCAGCCACCTCATCTGGCTCCTCTCGATGTGCAGGAGCAGCGACTCTACTCAGAGATCCTCCCGGATGACCGAGCTTCTCACCCTATCTCTAAGGGAGAGCCGGGATACCCTACGGAGGAAATTCATTTCGGCCGCTTGTATCCGGGATCTTGTTCTTGGTGACCATAGGTGAGGGTAGGAACGTAGATCGACCGGGAAATTGAGAGCTTCGCCTTTCGGCTTAGCTCCTTCTTTACCACAACAGACCGATGCAAAGTCTGCATCACTGCAGACGCTGCACCGATCAGCCTGTCGATCGTTCCATTCTTCCCTCACTCGTGAACAAGACCCCAAGATACTTGAACTCTTCCACTTGGGGCAGGATCTCATCCCCGACCTGGACAGGGCACGCCACCCCTTTCCGACTGAGGACCATGGGGTGCTGGAGAGCGCCAAGCCGGGGGGCAATAAGTATACCCACACCTGCTCGGCGCCTCTCACCGTGGTCAACTCCAGAGTGGAAGAGAGTCCAACCTCTCTCGACAGGACTGGTACCAGAGCCCAAGCTGTGTGTGGAGGCGAGTCCAACTATATCTAGTCGGAACTTCTCAACCTCACACACCACCTCGGGCTCCTTCCCTACCAGAGAGGTGACATTCCACGTCCCTAGAGCCAGCTTCTGTAGCCGGGGATCGGATCGCCAAGGTCCCCGCCTTCGGCCACCACCCAGCTCACACTGCACCGACCCCAATGGCCCCCCCTACAGGTGGTGAGCCCATGGGAAGGGGGACCCACATTACCCTTTCGGGCTGTGCCCGCCCGGGCCCCATGGGTGCAGGCCCGGCCACCAGGCGCTCGCCTTCGAGCCCCACCACCAGGCCTGGCTCCAGAGGGGGGCCCCGGTGACCCGCGTCCGGGCAAGGGAAAACCAAGTCCATCGTTTGTCGTCATCATAAGGGGTCTTTGAGCCGTGCTTTGTCTGGTCCCTCACCTAGGACCTGTTTGTCATGGGTGACCCTGCCAGGGGCATAAAGCCCAGACAACTTAGCTCCTAGGATCATTGGGACACACAAACCCCTCCACCACGATAAGGTGACGGCCCAAGGAGGAGAAATCATCTTTCCCCATTTGAATAAATGGAAATTCCATTCATGCATTCCAGCCCCCCAAAAACTTTTGTAAATTGTATTTTTTTTTTTATTATTATGTTGGCACGACTGGTTATCACATCCGCCTCACAGTTCTGAAGACCTGGGTTCAAATCCAGCCTTGCCTGTATGGAGTTTGCTTCTTCTCCCTGTGCCTGCGTGTTTTTTTTCTTCTGGGTACTCCGGTTTTCTCCCACATCCTAAAAACATGCATGGCAGGTTAATAAACTCTAAATTGCCCATAGGTGTGAATGATTGTTTGTTTATAAGTGCCCTGCGATTGGCTGGCCACCAATTCTGGGTGTACCTCGTTTCTCCCCTGCAGTTAGCTAGGATAGGCTCCAGCATACCCGTGACCCTAGCGAGGACAAGCGGTGTAGAAATTGGATGTTTTTTGTTTTTTTTTTATAAGAAAAAATTTCTACAGCATTGTACTGTATCAAAACATACAGTAATAACAGAATAGAATGTTGTAGCATATATTGGTGTTGAAGAAAATGTAATGTGTAAAGGGGTCAAAGGGGTCTCCTTCGTTCCCCGGGGTCCATTTCAAGTGAAACAGGAGGATGTGGTAACTAAGGACGTTTAGTTAGCATCAAAATGGGTCACCACGTCGTTGATTTAGCTAACAGCAGGAAAAAACGATGAAAAATCTTGTGGCTCAATCTTTTTCTGAAAGGGTTGCCACAGTTATGTAAATTTAGTCTTTGATTGCAGATGTCAATACCCTTGGCACAGACACACAGTACACAATAGAATGCTTCATATGTGGAACATTTATTATGAAACTACAGGGAAAATGGGGACAAATGCAAAAGGCGTTAACTATGTATTAAAAGACAAGAGTAACATAACACAGTGGAATATAGAGTGAATGGCTTAACTTGTGAGATGAGCGTGAATGAACTGACGAGTTTTGAGAGAGGATAAAGTTGGGACCCGTAAGATCGTCAAACTAACCCCAAGCCACTATGCACCTATTTTTACATAGTCTGGTAGTTTCTGCAATGGACTCAAAAATGAAAATTGGTAGTCAGGCGGATGTGGGGAGTTAAGCTCACAACTTTACTGCCATTAGGCTTGCTGGCAGGTCACGCTTTTACGCTTGGTTGAGAGCTTAACTTGCGGGAATACTAGAAATTTCTTTCAGTAGCCTGGCAAGTCAGATGGCTGGGGAACAAGAGCTGCATCGCAGGCTTAACGCTGGACCAAGCCTTTCCCAAGGCCCAGGGAACCATGTGGAGACCAAACAAAAAAGGAAAAAGAGAGGGAATCGAGGATCGAGAACCGATTGGAACCGGGACTAAAATTCCGGAATCATTCAAATAAAAAAATAATTTAAAAAATTGGTTCCCAGTTTCCACGCCTACAATCCGCCGACCCTGAAGAAGAAAGTAGCGAAAACCAACGAAGAAGAATGCGCACGATGACGTGCTTGTGCCCAACGGCAGTGGCGAACAAAAGTGTTAACTATGTTAAGCTAAATGACTAGTTGCCGCTGTGCAACACTTGGAATGAGATTATATTGAGCAAAGGAGGCGTTCACGATGTGTAGAAGTCTGATGCGCTCCCTCCCGCTCCGAGCCTCAGCCTCCACCGCGCAGAACTTTAGTCAAGTCAAATTGGGTGAGTGAAA